>NC_143059.1:21632651-21784166 GCF_052426305.1 Pelodiscus sinensis | reverse complement strand
AAGCAGGACCAACCCTAACTAAAGGATCTATTAATAGAGATACTCTATGTCCTAGTAAGGCAGAGAGGATGGAAAATGATCAAATGTCAGAGAGATCTGATCTGAAACAGTCAAATAATAGAGTCCCATTCAATTCCATCATGTCATGGCAGACAAATAAAGAGTGTCAAGCTTTTAAAGGCTTATATGCCAATGATAGAAGTCTAAATATAAGATGGATGAGCTAGAGTGCCTCATATTAAATTGCATCAAAGGGGTAGCTGTGTTAGTCTGAATCTTCAAGAACAACAAGAAGTCCTGTGGCACCTTATAGACCCGTGGTCACCAACAGATCGATTGCGATAGACTGGTCGATCGCGAGTCCTCGACCAGTCGATCGTGAGGTGTCTTGTCCTCTCCACCCCCATTTCCCTCCCACCCCCAAGAAGCCCCACTACCTACTTCCGGTGAAAATGGAGGTAGTGTCAGCTTCCCGGGAATGGACAGAAGTCCCGCAGCTTAGCGCCACTTCCGGCAATTCCGGAAGTAGCGCTAGCTGCTCTGCTGGGTGTACTGCAGGAGGGAGCATCGGCTTCCTGCACCGCACAGGAGGGGTGAGTCAGCCCCGAGGGAGGCACGCACGCGTGGGGCAGTCGGCCCTGGGGCAGGCGCGCACGGGGTTTTCCTGCACGGGGTCGGCCCCGAGGCAAGCACATGCTGGTTTCCCTCTGGGTGGGAGGGGAATCCTGGGAGGAGACAGATACAGGGGACTCCCCTGTCCCGAGCCACAGAACTCTGTCCCCACTCCCTGAACTCTGTCCCCTTTCCCCAGCCACAGAATTCTGTTCCCCACTCCCTGAACTCTGTTCCCACTCTCCTGTCCCCAGCCATAGAACTCTGTCCTTATTCCTGTCCCCACTGGCACTCTGTCCCCTGTTATTTCATAACTATAAACACGTGATATTAATTTTATATATCGCATAATTTAAAAATATACTGTTTATCAGAGTGTGTAAGTAAGGGCTGGGGATAGCAAGTGATGGACAGGAGGAGAATAGAGAGGGCGTGGCTTCAAAGAAGGAGTGGGGCGGTAGATCTTTGCCTGTTTGGAGATTTAAAAAGTGATCTTGGGTGTAAAAAGGTTGGAGACCACTGTTATAGACTAACAGATTTATTGGAGCATAAGCTTTCGTGGGCAAAGTGGGTCTGACGAAGTGGGTCTTTGCCCATGAAAGCTTATGCTCCAATAAATCTGTTAGTCTATAAGGTGCCACAGGACTTCTCGTTCTATATTAAATTGTGATACTGATACAATAGGCATCACAGAAACTTGCTGGAATAAGGATAATCAATGGGACACAGTCATATCAGAGTACAAAATATATCAGGAGAGAACAGGTCATGATGGTGAGGGAGTGGCACTTATGTGAAATACAACATAGAATCAACTGCTACAAAAAATTAATTGAACCAAATTATCCCATAGAATCTCTGTGGATAGCAATTCCATGTAATAATAATAAGAATAGAGTAGAAAGGATTTATTACCAACCAGCAGATCAAGATGGTGATAGTGATGGTGTAATGCCCCGGGAGATTAGAGAGGCTACTAAAATAAAAATCTCAGTACTAGTGGAGGATTTCCACTATCCCCATACTGATTGGGTACACATCACCTCAGGACAGGACAAAGAGAGTAATTTTCTGACACCTTAAATGACTGCTCCTTCGATGCAGCTGATCTCAGAACCAACAAAAGGAGAAGCATTTCTTAATTTAGTCCTAAGTTGAGCACAAGATCTGTTCCAGGAAGTAACTATAGCTGGACCAGTTTGTAATAATAACCATGATATAATTAAATGTCACATCCCTGTAGCAGGAGAAACATCACAGCAGCACAACACTGTAGTATTTAATTTCAGAAAGGGAAACTAAAAAATGAAATTAAATAGAAATTCACCCTCGTAGTGAAATAGTTTTTCCCAATACCCAACCTAGACCTCTCTCACTGTAACTTGAGACCATTGCTCCTTGTTCTGCCATCCCTCACTACTGTGAACAGCCTTTATCCATCCTCTCAGGAACCTCCCTCATTCTTGTCATCTGCAGACTAAACAAACCCAAATCCCTCCAGTCATCCTCATAGGTCATGGGCTCCAGCCCCCTTATAATTTTTGTTGCCCTCCACTGGACCATCTCCAATGCATCCACATCCTTTCTATAGTGGGGGGGAGGGGGAGTAGAACTAAACACACTACTCCAGATATGGTCTCACCAGAGCTGAGTAAAGGGGAATAATCACTTCTCTGGATCTGCTGGCATTGTTCCTCCTAATGCACCCTAATATGCCATTAGCCCTCTTGGCTACAAGGGCACACTGTTAACTCATATCCAGCTTCTTATCCACTGTGATCCCAAAGTCATTTTCTGCAGAACTGCTACTTAGCCATTCGGTCCCAGCCTGTAACAATGCTTGGGATTCTTCCGTCCCAAGTGCAGGACTGTACACTTGTCCTTGTTGAACCCCATCAGATTTCTTGTGGTCCAATCCTCTAATCTGTCCAGGTCACTCTGGACCCTATCCCTACCCTTCAGTGTTTCTACCTCTCCCCCTCGCTTAGTGTCATCTGCAGACTTGCTGAGGGTGCAATCTATCCCATCATCCAGGTCATTAATAAAGATGTTGATCAAAACCGGTCCTAGAACAGATCCTTGGGGCACTCCACTAGAAACTAACCTCCAACCTGACATAGAGGCACTGATCACTACCTGTTGAATCTTTGGTCTGACCCAGCATGGTCTTTTTATGTTCTTATGTAATGGGTATTTATAAGTATTGTTGAAGTCTCATTGTGTAGGTTTTGTTTTGTTTTTTTCCAGTTCTAGTTATAAGAACAATTGCTCCTCTCACAATACCCTTGAAAGAATGCACAGTAGTTTTCTATATGAATTAAGGTTGTCCTACTCAATTTTAATTTCTATGTCAATTAAACAAAGACTATTACTTTGTTTGACTTTTGTAAATTTCCATTTGGAGGCTGTACAAATTTAAATCCTCCATTTTTTTCCCCTTTCTCCGCTTCATTTGCCCTTCAACTGTTATACCCAATTCTTTTCTGTATCAGTATGCACAAGTGCTTATTGTTATGTAACTAGTAGCTTCTCATTGTACACAGCGTGGATGCACAAACATACTGTAAATATTGGCCAAGGGAGAAGTTTATGGCCTGTCAAATAAATGATAATCATGATCTAGAACAAGCGGTTCCCAACTTTTCCAGATGGGGCCCATTTTGACAATTCAGGAAGACTTGGTGACCCAAGGCAATTCAAAAATGGGGGGAATGGAGCGGGCACAGCTACCTGGGGAGACACTTGGCGACCCTTTTGAAATGTAATGGCGACCCATATTTGGGTCCCGAACCGTAGGTTGGGAAACCCTGCTCTAGAAAGATTGTTAAAATGACACTCTGTGCCAGATCATCAGCTGATGTAAATCAGCTTATCCTCGTTTAAGTCCATGAGACTAAATGGATTTGAATCAGCTAAGGATTTGTCCCCTTGTCTTTTCCACTTGGGAAAAAATATTCTTCTAAGAAAAATGAAAACATGCTATAATTGAACAAGCTTTGGAAAAATGAAAATAATTTTTGTATAACTTTTAAAGTGTCACGCCCATGTGTCAAAATGTACTGTTGTTTTCATAGTATGAAATAGCCTGATTTTGAAGCTTTTGAGGATGACAAATTCCTCATTCATTAAAGTCTATGTTGCTAGAACCCTTAGATATTGTTCAGTAACAGAACAGATCGAATCCTTGACTAAGAGTAGCTCCTGTGAAAAACACAGATTTGAAAATGAACTGAAGAGCCAGTTTACTATGAAGTGGTGGTGAATGTGACTTGTAAAAGAAGAAAACTAGAATAATGACTGTTTGCCCTGAGTTGGGTAGCTCCCACATCATTATCTTGGTGTTGAGTGGGAAATGACAAGGATATATTTTAAAACACTTTTGAAATGAGTATATGGTACAATATCTGTGAACCTTGCTATTGTTGGTAATCAATTAAGGGGGCACAAAAGGCAATAGAGAGTTGGTTGGCATGGTTTGTAAGTGCTATAATAAATACAAATATATAACAATAAAATCAAATATGAATTTTAGGATCAATAGCTAGATTGTGAAGTGCTCTGAGATCTACTGATGAAAAATGGTATTTAAAAGCTTGGATTTATCTTTTTTTTTTTTTTTTTTCAAAAAATTAAACTGAAACCCACAGATAGATAAATAAGGCCTAATTCTTCTAAATGCAGAGGTCCCATTGATTTAAATGGGAATTCTGGTTAAAAGGGGCTGCATTTGCCATTGCCCTGTACCAAGAAAGATAATTCGCACAAGTTCAAAGTAAACACTTGCTGATTTGGGAGTACAACCTTGGTGTAAATCATTACACCTTGTCCAGAATTATGGTGAACTAATTTAAGAGATCCAGATCAGGTCTAGAATGTCTCTAAGATTGGTGACCTGTTGGATGTTGCAGCAATTCTATGGTGCATCTACACTGCACCATAACTCAAAATAAGACACGCAATTTGAGCTACACAAATTGTGTCTTATTTCAATGCTATTTTGAAATAGCTTATTTTGTCACTATTCTGAAATGTCCCTTACTCCTTATAGAATGAAGTTTACAGGGACGTTGGAATAGTGAACCCGAAATAATGGGCTTGTTGTGAATATGCAGGATAGCTATTTCGGGATACTCCGGTATCCCAAAATAGCATTGCAGTGTACATGTATCCCTACAGAATAAAGCTTAGCAGATTGTCTTAAATGTTTGTGAAGTCTTGAGTTGTGAGCAAGACTATAAGAATATGAAGCAGTTCTCACTGATATTCATTTTTGTGGGATTCCAAAATAGTTACCCATTAATATTTTAGACACAGTTTACTGTATGCTGGTCTTTTGGATGAGACTACGAAAAAGAAGGCCTACTTTTGATAAGTGTTGAACATCAACAACACTTTAATGACTTCAGTTAGAAACGTGGAAGTTCAGAAAATATGAAAATCAGGCCTACAGTTCTTGTGTGAATATTAAGAATCATATGGCAAATTTTGTGAACCTTACTAATGCATCAGTGTTTTGTATTTTGAAATATGTGCATGCATAAATGTAGAGTAATTAAATACTATTTTGATATTAATTGAAATGAAAAATAATTTAGTCAGGTGGAAATTTTTTGTTGGAAATTCTTTTTGATGCTCATTAAGTACATTCACTGTTTTGCCAAGCAAGCTGAAGTTCGCCAATTTTGCTTTAGAAACTAGGATTTGTAAACTCTGTTTGCAAAATTTCACACCAAATACATCTGGATGACTCTTCAAAAAGTATCTGGTTCTTCATACACAAAATATCTACCAAATATAATTTCATAGTGTCACGCATGTCTAGCATGCATTGTTGTACATGAACACCAAAACACACATTGCCTCAGATAACTTTTTCTCATTGTCATTGCATGAAGATACAGTATATATTGTACCACACAATATAGTCTGTCATAGTCTGTAAAGAATCTTTGTAAATCATTTTGAGAACTAGGTCAATAGCATTTTAATTTTATCTGTTTTACTGTCTTTAATTTATTTTAACTAACTGTTATGCTGTTCTTCCAATATTTTCTTTCAAATGTATGAAGTTCATTTGGCAGTAGAAATAAAGAGTTGTGTTACTTGTTATACCTTTATAGATTATGTATCAAATTTATATTTTTTAGCGTTAAAAATAATTTTTAATCCTTCATTCAAAATGACCCCATAAGTAAAGAGAGTTGGATAAGATAGAAAGGAATCACGTAAAACTGGTACCCAATGCTCATAGATAGTCCCTAAAAGCTAATTTTAACTGAAGTCAAAGCAAGACTCTCTGAGCCATATTTTGATATCTTGACTCATGTAGTGTGTACCCTACTTGGTAGCTACCCATTTGAAACTAATGGAACTACTGATAGAAGAAGATATTACTCACTCTGCATAATGGTATGTGGAAGCTGGCCCTCTCTAATACTCTGTTTACTCAGACACACAAAAATGTTTTATTTTTATGGTAGGAGCCTTGATTATTTTTAGTACTGTATGGGTAAGCATACGAATTGTGATGCCATGGAGGACAAGATAGCTGTTCTTTGTGTGATACTGAGTTCTCTGTTTTTAAACAGATCTAAAAGTCACTGCTCTTGAAAATAGAGGGTGATAGCCAGAGTCCAAAGCATTCTCTTATGGCTACCGTTCTTAGGATTTTAAAAGTTACATTTAGAGAGTTTGTTTGTGATGCTTCAAAAATGTTCCCAGGGACTTACCAGCAGCCACTCCCAACATAGGCTGCCTACCATTTTTAGCTCGCAGAAGATTCTTAATCAGTAGTATTAAGATATATGTCTTCTGTAGCTTTGCCACTATTGATGCAGGGATACTCTATGCAAATAATGGTGTTTCATCCAGCAGTAGGGGTCAATTGTGTTAACTAATCCCAGTAATAGTCAATGGAAGTGTGAATCATCCTTTGCATGAAATAAAAATGTCATGGACTTGCAGATGCCATATACTAGTCCACTGAAATCCAAAAAGATACCAGTTGCTTTCAAATGTGCAAGTTCATTTTTTAAGTTCATAAATGCTGAAATTCCCAGAGGTGGTAATTTATGCTCCATATTGGGAGGAAAATCTCAGGGATAAGTAATTCATATTTTGGTGACACACATCATCTTCATTTATTCTGTCATTTAAGCATGGTGAAAATAGAGCATAGATATAATGTTGCGATTCTTCATATGCTGTAAGGAATTTTTGAGCACAGTAGAAAGGAAGCACCTTCAGATTGTGCTTTAAATAAAATATATTCTTCCTCTTCTAAACATTCTGGATCTTGTAAATTGTTTGCCACTCTGAATTCTTTAGGCCTATCTCCAGGTCCTTCCCTTGTGTCCTCCATATTTAACTTAGATTTCATTAGATAGATGGGGTGACAGAGTAAAAAGGGGAATAAAAAAGAGGTGTTGTGAATGCCAAATTTTGAGTGCAGCCAAAGGATTTCTAGCAGCCAAAGTAGAGGAAATAGCATAATTATTATGTTTTAAAAATATACTTACAGTGATTATACTAATCATTGTATTCTGATAGGCTGATAACTAGTAACCAATCTTAGTTTTGAGATTTGCATAATTGATGGAATGATGCATTTTTGTGGGCAAATAAGTATATGGTGCCCTGTGACAGGGCAGCCCTGCACTAAAGCTAAAGGAGTCCACCTGGGCTCAGGGTGGGATGGACCCCACCCCCACAACCCTGTGGGGCATGCTCAAGAGTGAGGTCTGAGATTAAAAACCAGGGGACGCCGGCAGTCAGGGGAGGTAGCCAAAAGGGCAGGAGCACCGGGAAGAGATCTGGAGCTGTCCCAGCTATCCCCAGAGACGTCCGGAGCAAGGCCTGCTGATTCAGCCACCTAGGAGCCGCAACCTTAACCACAGGCCCCGGGACATAGGCTCAGCCAGGGAAGAGGTAGGAAGCAGCCCAGGGCGGAGGAAGGACCTCTGGGAGATCAGCATGTTCCGGAAGACATTCCCGCCGATCTGGTAGTGGAGACTTTCACTGCTAATAGGGCCCTGGGCTGGGATCCGGTGGAGTAGGAGGGCCTGGGTCTCCCTATCTCCCCTACCCTTCTGCTCCCCTCCTTCTCCTCCCCCTCAGTAATCCAGCCTTCAGGACTGGGGAAAAGGCTGAACTATAGAGACTAGGCCCGAGGGCGGAATTACCCCTGAATAAGTGGCACTGGATTTTAGAGACTAGGCCGGAGGGCCATATTACCCCTAAGCAAGCGACACTGAACATTGGGGCCGGGCCAGAGAGATTGTGTTTTTCCAGAGCCAAGGTAAATCCACTCTGGGACTGGGGCCTACCCCTTACAGGCCCCTGTATTTGGATTGACTAAAACTTCCATTTTGATATAATTATCCATAGCTTGAAAAGTAAAGGATTTATAGACCATAATAAGCACTTGCTACAAATTCAGTTTTGGTTGAACCTCTCTAGTTCAGCATCCTTGGGAATTGGCTGATATCAGACCAGGGAATTTGCTGGACCATGAGAGTTCAATATTTTCTAGCAGCATTACTGACACTTCCACTGCTTACTGGGCTCTTAGAAGACATGTAGGGGTAAATTAGATCTAAATAACATCACAGAACATTGAGAGTCTGGAATAGTAGCTCTATATAAACTTCATGGGACCGTGGGAAACATGGCCACCCCCATGACAAATGGGCATTGTGGAATCGTTTTTCCATAAATGGAAATGCAGCTAACTAAAATCACACTGGACCACGGGTGTTGCCATACTAGAGAGATTTTCTGATCATGCTTTGCACTTAGATGGTAAGGATTTTTTACAATAGGAAAGGGGTCTGCTCTCATGAAGTTGGGTCTGATTCTCTCATGTCTGATGGTCTGCCCTGCACAGTACCAGCAGTGCCCCTGATGTAGGCTGCTCTAATGTTTTCTAGGTAACAACTATCTAGTTGGGATGTTAAATGGTTAACTGGTGAACATACCCATAAGCATATGTCTTATTGGTATGCTTGCCAGTTAACTGGTCCTTGAACTCCAGCGATGGCTAGCTGCGCCAGACCAGAACACCTCTGGCCATGGAGGAGCCAGTGGGCCAAGAGGAGGAACCCCACAACTGCAGTGGAGCAGGACCTTGCTACAGTGGTGGTTCCATGGCTGCAAAGAGGTGGGACTGGGCCTCACAGCTGCAGTGGGACCCCATGGCCATAGCAATATCCCATGGCCACAGTGGGACCCAAGTTAAAATGGTTAACTTGCTAACTATTTTAATATGCTTACTGTCTACAACTCACTGCTGAGAGTTGGCATTTTGTTGGTTTTCTAGCCACACACCAGCACGCTGCCTGTGCCCGGCCTGGGATGATACTATTGTTGGATTTGGCTGTGTTGCTTTATCTCAATGGAAATTGCACTCCCCTTTGCTCCTTTGGGAAGGCTGTCAGCTCCCAGTTAGCCCCCCTTGTGCTGACATTTCATGGCTCATAGTGCTTCTTGGTTTTAGATCTACAGGGTGGTTATTTATAAAATAATCTGCTTCCTCATTAATGTCATTTATATTGTGAGTTTCTTTTATTTCTGTCACTAGCTGATTCCTAAAGCTATCTTGAATCTGTCTGTTTTATATCAAAGTATGATTTCAAAGAGTAAATCATAAAACAGACACATCAAAAAGTGAGATGAGCTTTTTCAAACTTCATCCATCTTCTCCTTTGAAGTTATTTATATGACAGACTGCCTCAACAAAGATTCCTAAGACTGAATTTCATTCTGAGTTCACAAAATCATGAATATCAAAAAACAAGTTATTGCAGTTTTGGATGTCAACCTTGCAACTCAGGTTCAGTGTCGTTTCTCTCCTTTTTCTGTATAACAAATGAACTTTCAATAGTTTTTTTCCCCTTACAAAACAGAATTAAAACTGCATTTTAATCTGTGCTGCACTCTTTGTTATTTTTAACACCCGGCTTATTTTAATGGACTTCATAATGGCAGGGATTGTGATTAGACATTCAGTATCTAGAAATTCTTGTAACTTAGCATATTGTTTCACCCCGAGACATTTTTTAACCTCAGGACACTGACCACTTTCAGATAACCAGAGTGCACTCAGGTACTGGGCAGTCATTCCTCTAACAATGTGGCCTGTTCATTTCTCCCACACTTATCTTTATTATGAAAGTTTATGATGCTCCTGGAGAAGAAGTTCTATATGCAGCTGATGCAGTTGAAGTTTTGGCGTCTATTGAGGTCAAATTATAGTGGCCTGATATCAGTGGATTGTATGGATTGTGGCCGAAGGAGTATAATTTTTTAGTCATTCATTGGTTGTAATACTAATTCACTTACAATTATTTTATAACTTAAGGAATTGTGGCTAAGTTTGAGCCATGTCCCATGGGTCCTGTACTTATAGACGATTATTATCTGCCTCAGAGGCTCACTGTGACCCTCTACACTGCCTCTTATCTTTTCTAGAGGCCAGGGTCACAGTTTACTGATCCATTCTCATCACTGGCAAAGTCAAAGATTTGGGGTGAAACCCCTCCCTAATCCTGGCCTCCCTTTCTAGGAACAGACTTTTTACTGGTGTGGGGAGGATTGGGGAGAACCTGGGCCTGCCTACTACTCTGGGCGCTAACCCAGGGACTCTAGGTAGCGGCAACTGATGGGGGGGGGGTGTTCCTCTAGCCCCAATACAGCAACCTTTTCCCAAATACTCCCCTAGTACCTTCTCCCTTGTATCTGCAGGAATTTTGCCTACTTCAGCACAAACACTCTTTCCTTTCTCAGTCAGCTCTCAGCAACACACTTCCTCCTCTCCGTCCTTCACTCTTCTCCTTCCCCCTCTCTTACCTAAGTGGAAACCTTTGAAAGTAGCCCAGCAGGCCTTAATTGGCTGCATGTGCCTGATGAGCCTCCTGCTTCAGGAAAGCTCTTAATTAGCCTCAGATGCCTGCCTGCCTTGGTTACGTGACAGCAGTTTCTGGCAGCTTATTCAGGAAACAGAAAAACATTCTCCCAGATCCCAGTATGTCTACACTCCACCACACTATTGTAGCCAGCTGCCCGGGTGTGTCGCAGTTTGTTGTATACACAGACATATTTAGCCACTTGTTTTATATCTCACATTGTCCATCTTTTGTTAAAATCTTGTAGTCGTTCACAATTCACCAAACTGCTGGTCACTTTGGGAATTAGCTCACCTTGGAGCCCCCTCTCCTAGTAGTGTTTCACCTGCTGCTACCTTTATGTCCATTCACCATCACTTGTCTGGACCCTGGTCTCTCCCAGACCATGGCACCCTTTTATCAGGGTACTGCCCCATAACAGTACCCAGACACTCTGGGGTCCTCCCCTCTCTGGGAACCTCTAATCCCCTATGTCCACCTTGCCTCAGTGACCCACTGCCAGTCGTCATCTAGCCCCAGGCCCGGCCTTAGGGCAAGGCAAGCAAAGTGGTTGCCTTGGGCCCCGCACTGCCCGGCACCCACCCACCTGGCTACTCGCTAGCTACCCTGGCTGGGAGCCACCTGGCCACATGGTGCAGCCAACCACAATATGCTGCCTTGGGCCCCACAAACTCTAAGGCCAGGCCTGTCTAGCCTCTGCCTCAGGGGCAAACTGTAGTCTGGCATGGCCACTCATCATTGGCAAGGGAGTGTGCACCTGCTGCCTTCTGCTGCCCTGGCTGCCTCCTTGTAGCCCTAGTACCTCCCTGCACCCTTGTCACTGAGCCTCATGTTGGGGTTTATTCAGGCTTTAGCTCCCCTGCTTCTGCCAGCACTGCTCTGTCCAAAGTATTCTGCTAGCAGCCAGCTAGGTCCCTCTCCCTCCAGAGTTGGAGCAAGAGTGAGCTCCTCCTGGCCAGCCATCCTCTCTTACACAGCCCTTTTGAGCTCTGGTTGGCTGCCACAAACCCTCTTCCAAATGGCTCCTAGCCACAGCATTCTCCCAGGGATATTTTAGTTCATTTGACTCCACTGCAGGACAACTGCCCCATCAAAAGGCTTGTCATGTCTCCTACTGAGCACTAATATGTATCTGACTTTTTAGTGACATCATAGTCACAAGGCAGAAGGATAATGTTTAACATTTCAGAATATGTGATGATGTGTCCAGTTTCCTATCACCATGTGCTTTTGATGCCCAAGTCTAATAAAACTGAGGATTTATGTGGTACTCCTTTATTCAGGATGTTTAAGAGGTTTAAGGAACTGTCTGCACTACGACATCAGATCAAATTTATTGAGGTCACTTTCTTGCCACTCAGTTTTGTAAAGTCGAAGGTCCATGTCCCAACTGCGCACAAAATTCAATGTAGTTTGAAGAAGTGCATCACTAGTAGGGAGACTCCTGTCGACTTTGAAAGTGATGCACTATGGGTAGCTATCGCACAGTGCCTGCATCGCTTTGCATTCTGGTTTATGCTCTTAGTGCACACTGGGACCAAAACTGGGTGGCAGGCAGTTCTGGATTCACATCAGCATCCTATAATGTGCTCTTCTACTCACTCTCCCTTTTTTAAGATCAACAGAAAACAGTCTTGTCATGCCCTCTTTGGCCCTGGTGCAGAGACCATAGCAACAAGAGCATGGCCCCCCTCATGGATCCTGTTGTGCGTCAAAGCATTGTGGTGTTGATTTATAGATTGGTGCACCTAATGGTACCGTATGTCAAGAGGGTATGCATGTCACTCCATCCGGAACAGGTTGAGGAAGAATTTCTGGGTACCATGGGCATGCTGTACAGACAAGCCCTTGAACAAATTGGAACCATATTTGGTATTTGATCCTCTGGAAACAGTGGTACACTGGTTCTGATGCTGTCCAATAAGCAGAGACTGGTGGGACTACACAGTGCTGCAGGTATGGGACCATCAGCAGTGGCTGCAAATCTTCTGAACGCACAAGGCCACTGTCATGGAACTTTGTGCCCTTCATGGCAGGGACACCTAAATGAGACCTGCTCTATCAGTGGAGAAGCACGAGGCAATTGCCCCGTGAAAGCTCACAACACCAGACAGCTACCAGTCAGTTGGAATCAATTTGGAGTAGAGAAATCTACAGTGGGGGGCTGTTGTTATACAAGCAGCCAAAGCAATCAATATCATTCTGCTAGGGAGGACAGTGACTCGGGGAAGTGTGGATTCCACGTGAAGGGCTTTGCATCAAATGGGTTCCCTAACTGTGGTGGGGTGATAGACGGAATGCATATCACCTGTCTACCTTGCCAAGGAATACATAAACCATAAGGGGTACTTCTCAATGGTGCTATAGGCACTGGTGGATCACAAGGGCCATTTCACCAACATCAATGTGAGATGGTCAGGAAAGGTGCATGACATGTGCATCTTTAGGAACTCCTGCCTCTTCAGAAAAATGTGCACTGGAACTTTTTTCCCAGAATGGAAAACTATAATCCGAGAGGTGAAAATGCCAATAGTGATCCTTAGTGACCCAGCCTATCCCTTGCTCCCATGGCTCATGAAGCTGTACATGAGCAGCCTGGACTGCAGTAAGGAGAAGTTCAGCAACAGGCTGAGCAAGTGCAAAAAGGTGGTTGAATGTGCTTTTGGGCATTTAAAGGGAAGATTTAGGAGTCTACTGACTTGGTTAGACCTCAATTAAGGCAACATTCCCTTTGTGGTGGCAACCTGCTGTGTGCTCCATAATATTTGTGAGAGCAAGGGGGAAAGTTATCTGGCAGGGTGGGATGCTGAGCATATAGCTGAAGATTTTGAGTAGTCAGAGAACCAGGGTGATAAGGAGAGAACAGCGTGGGACAGTTTTGAAAGAAAGTTTTATGAACGGCCAGTTTTGAGACTCATGCACATTGCTTTCAAAGAGATGCCCCTGCATTCGGTGTGTTTGCCTGTAATACAAGCAATAAAGAGACTGTTGTTCAGAGATCACGTGTTTTTATTTAGGGGAAGACAGCAGGGACAGAAAAGGAGTTGATGGGGCCTGAAGGAGAAGGATCAGAAATGCAAGGATTGCCTTTTGTCTCCCAAGGCCGGGGAGATTGAGTGTGAGGCTGCCCTTGATTACCCCTGCTCCCCCATGTCCTGGGGCAGCTGAGGGTGGAGGCTATGGAACTGAGTGAGGAGAGAAAGTTGTTCTGCTCGGAGTGGAAGGGCACAGGGAGGTCCTCTTGAGGGATGGAGGGAGGCTGAATCTATGCTAGCAGCAGACGCAGTAGCTTACAGCTTCCCCTCCTTGTTCATCCAGGTTGCCATGCAAGATATCATTCTTCTCCAAATCACACAGAGTGATTGGGAACTGATACTGACTGAATGTGGCCAGAAATCTGGGCCTTATGCTACAATGAGGCCAGAACACTTCCTGCTGGTTTGGTATGGGAAGGTGTCCTACCATGGAGGGTGGAATAAGGCTGAACTCCCCAGAAACCTTGTGAGAGTTCCTATATGAGAGCTGCAGGAAGGATTCCTGCTCCCTCTCTAGACATGTTAACAAGCTGTGTCAGGCCCCCTGCATTGTGTAGGCACAGAATGCACTGTGCATCGCACCCAATTGCCTTAACTCACTTGGAGCAACAAAAAAATATTGTGAACTCACCAGAAGTGCCCTTCCTTGGATCAGCGCCCAACTGGGAGACGTCCTGGGAGGAAGGGATTGTCTCCAAATTGATGAAAAGTTCTTGGCTCACCACTCACTGGCTGGCTGCGTCCACCACCACACTGCTACCATGAGTGTCTTAGATGGATACCTCAGTCTGTGTTGGGAAGCTGATCAGGTCCCCAGGATCTCATGCAGCTGATTGTAGAAGCAGCTATGCACCAGAACCTCTATTTATCTACTTTGTCTTTTGATATAACTGCCTCACCTCCTTTATTTTAACACCGCACTGCTGGGCATCCCTTGCGTATCCTTTCTCCACCATGCACTTTGCTGTCATTGCATAGATACTGGCATTTCTTTTGCTGTTTTGGAGCTCCAAGAGACTAGAGTCCTCTCCTCATGCCTCAAGGAGGTCCCAGATCTCCTGCACACTCCACGCTGGCACTCTTTTGCACTCCTGGGAACTGGAGCTCATGAGACTTAAGTCATGGAAGTCATGGCCACATGTTCTGCTCTGAGGTGTGCTCACAATACTGGCCACACGGGAAATGAAATTCAGGACTTTTCCTGTTCCCCTGGAGAGCAGTAAAGGTGCAAGTTTTGGCCAGAGCGGTCACAGGGGTTATTGTGGGATGCCTCCTAGAGGCCAAGAACTTTGACTTTCTCAATGCTGGGTCTACACTACTGTGAATTTGACCATGCAAGATAGAATTTTAAGTTACTTATCGGGAAACGCAGGAGTACCTGAAATCAACTTCAGTGGCCCTTAAAGTCGATGGAATGGGCCTTGCTTGGGTGGACTCATTGTTTAGAAGATTGACCTTATGCAACTAAATTTGACCTAAACTCCTAGTGTAGACCAGGTCTAAGTGAGTCATCCAAGTGATCAAAATATTAATTCCTGGTGTAGAAAGTGACATTTCCTTTCCTAGGTGATAGGAAAGTTGATGGGGAAAGTATCTAAAATGACATTTCTGCCTAGACTGTGCAGTACAGAGAGGTGCCTAAAGACTGGAGTGAACGCTATGTGTTCAGGGGGGAATACTGCTAGCTGCCCAGCTAATGGCTCTCCAAACTAAAGCAATGTCTACAGTATGGACCTTACACTAGCACCACTGTGCCACTACTGGAGAGAGCTCTCCTGCCTGCCAAATGAAACTACCCCCAATTAGTGGTGTTGACTATGTTGGCAGGAGTACCTCTGTCCACACTATGACTTTTATTGGTGAAACTTGTTTGTCAGGGGATGTTTTCTCAGACCTCGGAGCAACAAAAGTTTTACTGACAAAAATGGTAGTATAGACAAAGTCTCAGATAAAAGCGTTTGTGTGCATAAGTAAATGAAGCATTTTGCTGTACTACTGAGTAACCATCTCTCAGAAGAGCCTTTTTGGCTAGGTAGCATGAGTGGAGTGTTTTGGAGAACTACTATGGTCTCTTCTAGACACAATTCTGAAAAACTAAAATATCTCTTATTTGATTATTGGCATATTAGCCTTCAAAATATCAGTTAAAGAAACGTGGGGGAAAAGTTACCCCTTCATTTTACCACCTAAAGCAAAGAAAACATCTTCAAGGGGAATCCACAAATGCATTGAAAACCTGAATCCTAGTTTTCTTCTGTAACTTGATTTAATTTGAAACTGCCAGCACTTTGAAGCTGTTACACATCAAAATTCTGATAACTAAAGATTGCTGTTTTTCTAGTTGTCTGAAAAGATTAAAAGGATGCTGAGAGGAAAACAATTGCTTATGACAGTGAGAACACAATCAAAGAATCTAAGTAGGACACCCTTAAGAACAACCAGTGCTTTCTATAATTATTAGGAAAAAGTATATTTTGTTAAAAAGTCTTAAATGCTGTACTCTTCCTTTTTCTATCCACATTCTTCTTAGTTCCAGAAAGTTTGGTTACAAAAAAAAAGAACATCAGAAATGCCTAGTACATAAAAGCCTAGCACATACATGCCTATGTATTCGAGAGAGTTTGTCATCTGTTTCAGAATGGAAAGAGGTAACTAGTGGGGTCCCCCAAGGGTCTGTCCTAGAACCAATCCTATTCAACTTATTTATAAATGATCTAGAGAAAAGGTTAAACAGTGAGGTGGCAAAATTTGCAAATTGCAAAATACCAAACGGCTCAAGATAGTTAAGACCAAAGCAGACTCTGAAACGCTTCAAAAAGATCTCACTGAACTAAATGATTTGTCAATAAAATGGCAAATGAAATTTAATGATAAATGTGAAGTAATGCACATTGGAAAAAAATAATCCCAACTGTGCATATGGTGGGGACTAATTTAGCTACAACTACTCAAGAGAGAGCTCTTGGAGTCATTGTGGATAGTTCTCTGAAAACATCCACTCAGTGTGCAGCGGCAGTCAAAAAAGCAAATAAAATGTTAGGAATCATTAAAAAAGAGATAGAAAATAAGACAGAAAATATCTTATTAATACTATATAAAACCATGGTATGCCCACATCTTGAATACTGTGAACAGATGTTGCCTCCTCTCAAAAAAGATATCTTGGCATTGGAAAAGGTTCAGGAAAGGACAACAACAAAAATTAGGGGTTTGGAATGTGTCCCATATGAAGAGAGATTAGAAAGACTTGGACTTTTCAGCATAGAAAAGAAGGGAGTAAGGGGGGATGATAGAGGACTATAAAATCATGACTGGTATGGAAAAAAGTGAATAAAGAAAAATTATTTACTTATTCCCACAATATAAGAAGTAGGGGCCACCAAATGAAATTAATAGGCAGCAGGTTTAAAACAAACAAAAGGAAGGTTTTCTTCACTCTGCAGACAGCCTATCTCTGGTACTTCTTGCCAGAGGATGTGGTGAAGGCTAGGACTTTAATAGATTTATGGAGGTTAGGTCGATCAATGGCTATTAGCCAGGATGGGTAGGAATGGTGTCCCTAGCCTCTGTTTTTTCTGTAAATGGGTGACAGGGGAGGGATCACGTGAAGATTACCTGTCGTGTTTCCTCTCTCTGGGGCACCTGGTATTGGTCACTGTCGGCAGACAGGATACTGGGCTGGATGGACCATTGGTCTGACCCAGTATGGCCATTCTTATGTCTACCTGTTTGTTCACTTTCCTAAATGGTAAGACCACCAGATTTGGTAACAACTTCCTCTTATCATAACTTAAAGCAAGGTCAGGGGGTTTGATTGTGCCAGGAAAATAGGATGTCCATGGAATGGGATTGCTTCTCGTAAAACCGTACAGAAAAGAGACAGAATCACTAGGCAGGTGAAAGACTGGCTGGAGGCACTCCCGCCCTCGTTCAGAACTGCCCCAGGAGATGCATTCTTCTCTTAAAAGGTTAGCAGTATTAAAGCAAATTAGTACGGTTGGTGGCATTATGACTTTCCGATTGGATTGTTGCTGCGGGATTGTAGTTGTCCTCATTAACTCAGAAATCCAGGTGCCCTTCAGAGAGTGTAGGAGGGGGGCTGAAGCTCCCCCCCCCAATAAGTACAAGAACATTGCTGGATGTTCCCTTTTATTAAGGGGAAAGTGCACAGTTTATTGCATTCTGCAGTCTGGCTGAGGAGGGAAGAGGGCAATCAAACCTTGACCTGTCTAAAGAAGGGCCTAAAGAATTCATAGCCAGGGGACATGCACCTCATCTCTAGCTCTGCTCTGCAATGGCCATGGAGAGGTGCTTCTCACCTGGTCCTAAGTTGCTACATTGAGAGAGGGCTGGGGTAGTCCTCTTTCTCTGAAGTAACCTGCATACTAAACCTCTCATCCCTAGCTCTGCCCCAGAGCAATGATTTACTTGAAGAAAAACATTTTTTTTTGAGTTAAGGACCCAAGTAGGGCTGGGTAAATCTTCTAGTAGTATAATAATGACCTGGATAAGGGGATGGATTGCAGATGACATTAAGCTAGGGGGAGAGGTAGATACAAGAGAGGGGAATAGGTTCCAGAGTGACCTAGACAAATACAAGGATTGGGCCAAAAGAAATCTGATGAAGTTCAAGAAGGACAAGAGTATAATCCTGTACTGGGGACAGAAGGATCCCAAGCACTATTACTGGCTAAGTAGCAGTTCTGCAGAAAAGGACCTGAGGATTACAATGGATGAGAAGCTGAATATGAGAGAAAACCCAGAGATGCTGTAAACAAACCCTCTTTGCATTCGAGCTATTCCAGAGTTAAAGGCAACTTGAACACTAATGGCATATTAGGTTGCATTAAGAGAAGCATTTCCAATAGGTCTAGAAAAGTTATTATTCCCCTTTATTCGGCACTGGTGAGGCCACATCTGGAGTATTGTGTCCAATTCTGGGTCCCCCATTACGGAAAGGATGTAATCTGGGGCAGGCCAGGGCTCTTGAACCTCGGCCTGGCCCTCGCTGACAGCTGGGGAGGAGGGGGAGCTGGGGCTGCCTACCCTCAGAGAGGGGGGTTGGCGAGTGTAGCAAGCAGAGGGCACTGCCCCCTAGTTACTATAAAAGAAGTAATGTACATAATTTATGCTTGTTTTCTTCTATGTGACTGTTCAGTGTTTCTCTAGTGTGTTTAAATGTGATTCGTTGGTCACATCACGTCCGTGGTCACCAACAGGTCGATCGCGAGCTACTGGTCAATCTCAAGGCCTCGACCAATCGCTCGCGAGGCGTCCTGTTCATCCCGCCCCCATTTCCCTCCCACCCCCCAGAAACCCCACTACTTACCTCAAGAGGTAGTGTTGGCTTCAGAAGTCCCGCAGTTTAGCGCCACTTCTGGCAATGCCAGAAGTGCGCTATCTGCTCTGCCGGCCCCCTGCACCGCACAGGAGGGGTGAGTCAGCCCAGCGGAAGGCGCTCGGGGGATTTCCCGGCACGCGGGGGGAAGGAGGGTTGGCCCCGGGGGAGGCGTTCACGTGGGGCTTCCCTGCACGGGGGGGGGGGGGGCCGGGTCGGCCCCATGGGCAGGTATGCGTGGGCAGGGCTTCCCTGCACGGGGGGGGGGGTGCTGGCTCCGGGGCAGGCGCGCGTGCGCAGGGCTTCCCTGTGTGGGGGGGAGAGGGAAGTTGGCTTCGGGGCAGGCGCGGGCGCTGGTTTCCCTGGGGGGGAGGGAGAATGCTGGGAGAAGGGAGATGCAGGGGACTTTCTGCCTTCACTGGCACCCCACTCCGCAGCCCCCACTCCCGAGTCACAGAATGCGTCCTACTCCCCTGTGCCCAGCTACAGAACTCGGTCCCCATTCCTGTCCCCTCTCCCTGAACTCTGTCCCCACTCTCCTGTCCCCAGCTACAGAACTCGGTCCCCATTCCTGTCCCCTCTCCCTGAACTCTGTCCCCACTCTCCTGTCCCCAGCTACAGAACTCGGTCCCCATTCCTGTCCCCTCTCCCTGAACTCTGTCCCCACTCTCCTGTCCCCAGCTACAGAACTCTGTCCCCATTCCTGTCCCCATTCCCCGAACTCTGTCCCCATTGGCACTCTGTCCCCAGCTGCAGAATCCTGTCCTCTGCCCTCCCAGCACCCTGTTCCCTCTCCCCTGCCCCCAGCCACAGTACTCTGTCCCCACAAAATGTATAATTATAAATGCTTCATTTTAGATTTAAATAGCTTGAATAAAAACACACCATTTATTTCATAACTATAAACACGTGATTTTAATTGTATGTATCGCATATTTTAAAAATAAACTCTTTATCAGAGTGTGTAAGTAAGGGCTGGGGATAGCAAGTGATGGACAGGAGGAGAATAGAGAGGGCGGGGTTTCAAGAAAGGGGCAGAGCTTCAAGGAAGGGGCAGGGTGGTAGATCTTCGCCTGTTCTGAGATTTAAAAAGTGATCTTGGGTGTAAAAAGGTTGGAGACCACTGCATCACGTCATTAGAGTTCAGTGGCATTTTTTTCCACAGTGCAGGTGGCAATAAAAGGGTGTATTTGGGGTTTTCTTTTTCTTTTCTTGGATTAAAATAAAACTTTTATTTTATTAAACTAAAAGTGTTTGCAAACTGTCCACAGAGTACCTGAGATGCATAATCTTATTTTGGTGTAAATAGCCATTGCACAACGCCTGGTTTTAAAGATAGGTGCCTGGTTAAAGATGGGACACGGCAGAGGAACCTGAATAGAACTAAACGCTTCAAAATTATTCCAATTTATGTGACTTAGATAATATCTGCTATCATTGGTAATATGATCAGATGCTTGGCATCTGAATTGCATACATTTGACCTGAAACAACTAAATGCACAAGAGTTCATAATAATTTTTTACAAATTATTTTGTTGACCTCTATGTCTGTTATTCTTCTGGAAGCTAAACTCTTGGAATTCTGGTCAAATCTCCCATTTAGTTGGTTCAGTTAGAAGAACCACTGAACAGATACAATAAATTCATCTTGAAAGGCCACATGTAGAATCTGCCTTGGGTCAGAACCCAGAGATGCTGTAACCAAACCCTCTTTGCATTTGAGCTATTCCAGTGTTGCAGGCAACATGAAATAGCCACATGCTTCCAAAAGAGCTGCTCTTCTCTCCTCCTTCCCCTCAAAACAAAAAAAGCATAAGAAACGTTGTAAATATTCAAAAAAATAAATGGAAAGATGAGTATGACAAAAGTAAAGGAAATAACATGAAGTGACTAAAAACTGAAATATGAGCATTGAACAGTATGTATTTAGGCTGACTGGTACAGATACTTTGTTCACTTACTTGAAACGAGCTGCTGTGAAAATAATCCCAGATCATGATGATGTTCTAATACTTGAGACAGACTCTGAATAATGACGGGGCCAGAGGACGGAGAGGTTACAACAAAATAAAAACAAAATTCTGTTTAAGGACCACATCCAAAATCCTGCTGAAATCAGTGAAGGTCCTTTGGAACAATGTACTTTTGATCAGTCCTTAAAAGTCTGGGGTGAAATCCTATCCCTAGTTCAGGTCAATGGCAAAACTCTAATTGATTTCAGTGGGCCAGTATTTCACCCTAGCCTATGCATATATGTTTTTTGAAAGACAAAGCAGGTATACGGCTATATTGTGGATAAAGAGGATGGTTCTTCTCTTAAAATGTGAGTAGTATTAAAGCAAATTACTACACTGCTCTTACTGGGTTTATGACTGTCTGATTGGATTGTTGTTGTCAGATTGTAGTTGTCCTCATTAACCCTTCTTCCCTAGGCAGAAATCCTGGCCTATAAGGGGAAGGGGCTTAGGAGTTATACGGGAGGGGAAAATAAAGTCCCCAGGCTTTGTATAGCAAACATGAGCGTTAATTAACTGAAGGACATCCAGGAGATGAAATCCTTATTAAGTTCTTTAAAGGATGAGATCTTGTATCCATTACTTGGTTGCACAAGTTCATACGATCCACATATAAGCTATTGCTTTGTTAACAAGCACATACACAGAGCAAACTATAAGCCTACAGAATCATAACTTAAAAGGTATTTCTGACCTAAAGTTAAAAAAATGCCTCAGTCATTATTAAAACAATAAAATTAAAATTGCTCTTGGAGGCTATGTTGTGCTAAGGAATATGTTAGTTACTTCAACATCCAAAAAATCATCTTGTAATGTGCATTACTCTATCTATCCATTCATAATTAAATGTACACAGATTTAATATGGTCCAATTACTTTGCAAATATAGTATCACTGTCCTAGTTTAAAAAGAGAAACTTGTCAACTTATGCTATCTTTGTAGCCATTCTTCATTTCCCAGAAATAATCTGCCATCAAAGACAAGGAAAGGTGAGGTTACAAAATAGAAGTAAATTAATTAAAAATGTTCATACTCAAACTAAAGAATGCCTAAAGACATTAATACATATTGAAGAAATATACAATTAGATATGAAAAAGAACAATGGCTCTTAGCCAGCTGGCAAAGCCAGCTTTTAATGAGAGAGAAACCCTGTTTCTCTCTTAAACCCTGTTTAAGGGAGTATTTTTAGCTAAGCTTTCCATCTTTTGACAGGATTATTGACAGGAATTTTTTCACTGGAAATAATTGTGTACCAATTTCCTTTGTGCAAAACCCCTTTGTGTAAATTTAGTACAGTTATTGCCATTGATTACACTGGTCTACAATTTTTTAGAAGTCGTCTGCTTCAGAGATAAAATGTGCTATTTATTTTGTATTTATGTGCTATTTATTATTATTTTGATGTGCTGAATTCAAATATGACACTTAAAACAACTGATTGGCTACTGTTTCCAAGATATTTAAGTGTTTACATTTTACATCTATGTATATTATGTAGATAGTAGAGTTTTAATCATAAATTGTAAACCTAGGTCTTTTCATGTGTTTATGGTTGCTTTACATGATAATAGTTCACCAGTCCTGTTTATGTAACAGTTTAAAAATCAGCAAAAGGGTTATATAAATAAAATTTATTATGAAACAAAAGGCAAAAAACTTTTATGTACATAGTTTAGTCCTATTCAGTGTTTACTCGGCGCTTCTTGGCTTGTCTCTTGTATTCATTAAATGGAGCATCTCTTGTCACTCTCCAGCAATAGTCTGCAAGCATTGATGGGCTCCATTTGCCCTGATAGCGTTTCTCCATTGTTGCAATGTCCTGGTGAAATTGCTCGCCGTGCTCATCGCTCACTGCTCCGCAGTTCGGTGGAAAAAAATCTAGATGCGAGTGCAAAAAATGTATCTTTAGTGACATGTTGCAACCAAGGCTTTTGTATGCCTTGAGGAGGTTTTCCACCAACAACCTGTAGTTGTCTGCCTTGTTGTTTCCGAGAAAATTTATTGCCACTAACTGGAAGGCTTTCCATGCCGTCTTTTCCTTGCCACGCAGAGCATGGTCAAATGCATCATCTCGAAGAAGTTCACGAATCTGTGGACCAACAAAGACACCTTCCTTTATCTTAGCTTCACTTAACCTTGGAAATTTTCTACAGAGGTACTTGAAAGCTGCTTGTGTTGTGTCCATGGCCTTGACAAAGTTATTCATCAGACCCAGCTTGATGTATAAGGGTGTTAACAAAATCTTCCTTGATTCAACAAGTGGTGGATGCTGAACACTTTTCCTCCCAGGCTCCAATGACTGTCGGAGTGCCAATCTATCTTGATGTAGTGGGAATCTCTTGCACGACTATCCCATTCGCAGAGAAAACTGCAGTACTTTGTGTATCCAGTCTGCAGACCAAGCAAGAGAGCAACAACCTTCAAATCGCCACAAAGCTGCCACTGATGTTGGTCATAGTTTATGCACCTCAAAAGTTGTTTCATGTTGTCATAGGTTTCCTTCATATGGACTGTATGACCAACTGGAATTGATGGCAAAACATTGCCATTATGCAGCAAAACATCCATGACTTCTAGGAATAACATGATGCAATTCATATCATGTATGACGCAATACCGGCTTCTGATTGCATCATTCATTGCTTTGCCTAAAAAGCAAGCACTGTCCAAACCCAGTCATAGATTTATTCATAGATCCAGTCAAAGATTATTTTAGTCCTTTCTGGTTTAAATTGAGATCCCTTCCCTTTATAACTCACTTCTCCTCCTCCATTCGCAAGTCAAGGGTCGTTTATACTGACCCAATAGCATATCTTGAAAACTAGAGCCAATCAACAATTTTAAGCATCATTTTCATTCTCAGTGACCCAGAATTAGTAAACTACATTTATTTCAGAAGCATTTTGGCTGTAGAGCAGTGTTATTGTTTAGTATGATATGTCATTTTGTGTGCTTTATGTTCAATTTATAGCAATATAATCTCTCTCTCTCAAATTTTTTCTTCCCTCTTTCCTTCTCTCCCTTTTCCTCTCCCAGCTTTGCTCCCCCCTCCGCTTTCCCCAGTGCTCATGAACAGGGGCTGCCACACCCTGGCCTCCTTCCTCCCCAGTGGTTGGAGGTGGAGGGGGCTTGCTTGCCGTGCCCGTCTCCTGCCACTGATAGCCAGGGAGAGCGAGCCAGGGCTGGTCCAGAGTCGTCTCTGTCTGGCAGGCAGGGGGAGCCGGGGCTGAGGACTAACTTAATGCTACATCTTCTTTAGTGGATGCTAGCAATTATGTCTCTATGAATGGAGTTCAGCCATACTGTCTGTTCCACCTTGCATTTCATGATGATACTGCAGAAGAGCTCTGTGCAGTCCAAAAGCGACTCTCTCTCACCAACAGAAGTTGCTTCAAAAAGAACAATTATCTCACCTACCTTGTCTCCCTAATAGCATGAGACCAGCATGGCTACAACTATATTGCATACTTTGTACTCAGATTTCAGATTCCATGAAATATGTAGCCTCTTTGGTGGGAGTTATATAAAGCCTTTCTGGACTCATTTTTTCCTCTGGAGACTCACATAAATAACACAAGAGTTAATATGTTCTTATAGTCATTTTTATTGAGTGTATTTTTTGTCACGTAGCAATGCGCATTGTCTTGTAAAATGGGTGATATACATTCAATAATGTACAGTACTAAAATACAGAAGCAACACATGTGTCTCCATTAACTCTAATCATTATTTTATACTGTAGGTTTTTCATTCATGAATATATTTTACATATGTTTCAATCAGTAATGATAATAATAATAATAATTGAAAATAGAATGTGTGTTTTGTCTGTCAAGAGAAGAGAGATGCTGACTGTTTACCTCTTTTTTTCAAGAGCGTGTTTTACATGCTCAACTAGTCCAAGATTTTCCAAACAATTCTTATTCAATTCACCCATTAAAATATATTCATGAGAGTTCCATGTGCAAAGAGCTGTAAAGATCAGTCCCAAAGCTAATGTCATTAGTTAAACAACAAGAGATTCTGTTGGCAAATCAATTTGCATATGCATTCCCTATTTTTTTCAGTTATATCATCCTCCATATTAGGGATGTAAAATCCCATGTAATTGGTTAACCAGATAAATGTAGTGTTTAACCAGTTAACTGGTTAAACAGGGAGGAGAGAGGGCTGGAGCAACCCTTTCCTCCACAGACAGGAGCTGCTCCGGCTGTCTGGAGAGCCCCTGCCTGTAGTGCACCGAAGATGGGCTAGTCCTGCTACCGCTGGGCTATTCTTGGCTGACTGGATTGTGTATGCCTGCAGAGGGCCCCATGGGGCTAGTGGGGTGGGGAGTTGCTCCAGCCCCCACCATTAACCCTTAATGGGTGAGGCTTACCAGTTATCTGGTGAACCATTCACATCCCTACTCCATGTTCATAAAAAGCTCACCATACAATGTTTTCTGTAAAACAAGAAATACACTATGCGTTAGGGATGTTAGATGTTGTTTAATATAATAATGTAACTGCACCAAACCTTAGTGGTTACACAGTTATTCAGTGGTCCCTGGGGGTGGGGCCAGCAGCCGGTGTGCTCCCAGCCCCACTCCCGGGGAGTCCCCTGCCACTCCACACTGCTGCTTCTGTGTTACAGGCAGCAATGCAGGATGGCGACAGCCTCTATCTGCAGGGGCCTGAGCTCCTCGGTGATAGAGGCTGCTCTGCCATCCCACAGAGCAGCCTCTGTCTGCAGGCAAGCCCAGGCCCACTGATACAGAGGCAGCAGTGCGGGGTGGGGGGGGGGACACGGGAGGCAGCTCCACAAAGCTGGTGCTTGTAGGGATCTGGCTTAAGCCCACCTGCCCTCCCCCCGCCACTGCACCTGTGGAAAGCAGCAAGGGAATGGGCAGGTAGCTCTGCAGAGCTGGCACACATGTACTGGCGTCTACCTCTCCACCCATGCAATGCTGCCTTTGAGTGTGGACGGTCTTTCTCTCACCGTCCACACTCAAAAGCAGCATTGCACGGATGGAGTGGGGACAGGCAGCTCCATGGGAACCGGCACAGAGAACTGAGATACAGAGGAAGCAAGGTGGGGAGTGCGTGTAGTCATTAGGGTTAACCAATAAGCTCAGGCTTATCAGTTAATCCTTTAAATGAGTATATGCTAACATCCCTAGTATGCATACTATATACTGTATGAACAATTGTATTATATATTAAACTTAAAAATTAAATTGGATCTAAAATTCCTGATGATATTAAAATTGTTTTCCAGTGGTCAGTATGTCTGTTTTGAAACCCTTCAAAATTGTCTTGTCAAATGGATTTAAGCCTAAAGTAACTAAGATTTAAAATCATAGTTATTATCTATTTTAATTTCCACTGCTGGAGAGTATCTCCCAAACATTCATTCTGTGTAGGGTGTAATCTATGAACAAATAACATGGTGGAATTAATGAACAATTAACCAGGATCATACGTTTTAAACAAGGTTGATTAGAATCCACACATGCATCTGGATTTCAAAGAGAATCTTATTAATCCTGGTACTGCTGAGGTAGTTCAATTCAGACCTAATTTCTTATTCAGCCTGTAACCATAACATCATTTCCTGTGAGATAAGGCTATATCTCTTAGATTGCATGGCACCCAGAAAAAGAATTCTTCTGTTCTTTGAGAGAGAGAGAGAGAGAATTGCCCCGATCAGATGTCTCTCCATTCAGCTAATGTATTCATTTTGAAGATTGTTTCATATTTGAGTAAATCATGGAGAATATAATAAACCAGGGAAAAAAGGGAAATATTTGTAACCCACAGATGCCCTGTAGAAATGTAGCTACTGCTGCTACACTGTACTGTATGCAGTATAGAATGAAGGTACTGTGTTATGTAATTTATTGTCTTCATTAAACCAGACAAACACTAGGTGAACCATAGAAATTCCATCTGTAGTCACAGTGGGTTTTACGCATATTAAAGACAGTATTTTCTCTTCATCTCTGTATCTATGTAAAAAGTAAAATCACATTCTGATATTTATTTTTAAAATGTATTTTAGTATAGTCTGATCTGGGCTATGATTGTCCTTTTGAAGGAAATTATTTTATCATTTTTTAAAAGTATTTTCTCTTCATATCTATATCTATATAAAAACAAGTAAAATCACATTCTTCTGATTATTTTTAATATGTATTTCAAAATACTCTGATGAGGGCTATAATTGTCCTTTTCAAAGAAATTCTTGTATCATTTTAAAAAGGAAACAGTCCCTGAGTTATATTAGCCCTGGTCTACACTAGGGAATTATTTTGAAATAACTCCCCTTATTTCAAAATAACAAGTGGAATGTCCACACTACTGTGCCTGTTGTTCAAATTAATGGGCTAGTTATTTCAAACTAATAACTCATGCTTTCCACAAGGAATAACACTTATTACAAAATAGTTATTTCAAAATAGTGGTCGTGTGGACACTCCACTGCTGCTGTTTCAAAATAACTACTCCCCAGAGTCATTCAAAGTAATTACTCCCCAGTGCATTCTTAGCCTCTGAGTAGAGGTAGTATGTCCACATTAATGGAACCTTCCTCAGACTAATTTTGAGGCTTTCCTGTAGTGTGGATGCACAATTTCAAAATAGCTATTTCAGGAGTGTTTATTTCAAATTCAGTTATTTCAAAATAATTTCCTAGTGTAGACATGCCCTTCGTGACTTTGGGGTCTCTAGAGGATAGTATCAGAAATGGCTGGATTTATAGCTTGATAATTTTGCATCATATATAACCACGAACTTCACTGTCAGTTTTGGAGCTCTGATCATACTGACAAGGGAGACAAAAGAAAAGACCCAAAATATAGTCACCGTTAGAATGGTAGCAGAAACCTCTTATTTTATTATGCTATTTAACCTCAGGGACAACATGTTTAAAGTGAGAAAATGGGATGTTTTAATAGTATAAACTTAAAAAATAAGGAGGGGGATTTTTTTTAAAATATATGGATTGTTAATGCATGTGTTTGAGATGCATGTGAACTGAAATTCAGAGCATCTCTCTTAGGTTTGAGATCATTCTGTTGGATCATTTTATGAGAGACAGATTAAAAAAATTAAGCTCTTTGAGCTGGAACAGCTCAGATGTCACACTCCAGTTGGAGGACAGAGCTATTTGGGTGAACTGTGTATAAAAATGATACATTTTAAAATTCCTAGCATGTCCAAAAGTAGGATGTAAGTGAATGTAAGTAAAAACAGACACATCAAAATAAGCTACTAAGCCAGGTGTGGGCAAATATCAGCCTGTGGGCTGGATCTAGTCTGCCAGGGTTATCCTCTGGCTGGCCCCTGGACCACCATATTTACTGCTGCCTCTGCAGGTACGGAGGATCACCATTCTTGACCAGTGGGAGCTGAGATCACCCATATCTGTTGAAGTGCAGGTAAATATAGTGGCAGCTGCCCACCACTGTACTAAGCTAAAGTGATAATAAAAAATAAAACATGCTAGTTACTACACTGAGAAAATGGTTACATGCAAATTCGTATCCTGACAGTGTTCTGATTATCCCTCCCAAGCTAGGCAGAGTCCTGGCTTGGGCCCAGTCCTTCCTCCTGTTCAATCTTAGATGTTCCCAGCAAGTGGAGGTTTCCTGGAAGCCTTCACAAATGATATGGCATATGGCAGGCACCTGTCTCCATCATACCCACAAGCAAGCGCATGGACTGGAAATACTTCATTGGTATACCTAGACTTTAGTAAAGACTTCAGTAAAACATTTAGTCTGGTCTTGTATAACCTTCTTATCGATAAACTAGATAAATTTAACCTAGATGGGGCTATTATAAGGTCAGTGCATAACTGGTTGGATAACCGTTCTCAGAGAGTAGTTATTAATAGTTCACAGTCAGGCTGGAAGGATACAGTTGCGGACACAGCTGTCAGGTCCAAGTGGGGTTCCGCAGGGGTCTGTTTTGGGCCTGGTTCTGTTCAATTTCTTCATAAACCATTTAGATAATGGCATAGAGAGTCCACTTATTAAATTTGCAGATGATACCAAGCTGGAAGGGGTTGCAACTGTTTTGGAGGTTACATGGTTACATTCATGCGTACTTCAAAATGACCTGGACAAACTGGAGAAATGGTCTGAGGTAAATAGGATGAAGTTTAAGAAGGACAAATGCAAAGTGCTCCACTTAGGGAGGAACAATCAGTTTCACACATACAGAATGGGAAGTGACTATCTAGGAAAGGAGTATGGCAGAAAGGGATCTAAGGGTCATAGTGCAACACAAACTAAATATGAGTCAACAGTGCGACGCTGTTGCAAAAAAAGCAAATGTGATTCAGGAATGCATTATCAGGAGTGTTGTGAGCAAGACATAAGAAGCCATTCTTTTGATCTACTCTGCTCTGCCATCATCCCTATCCTAATTGATTTTTTAGTTGTCCTTATTGCTTGTCAAGTGACAGTGGCTAAAAAGTTACTAAGTTAGTTTATAAATAGTTGTGGTTTAGGTTTTTTACTGTTTCCTTGTATAAAGTTGTGTAAATAATCAGCCCTATGGACAATACCAGTGTTAATTCAACTGTTCCTAACCCCTGGGCAGTTATTGGAAATTATTGTGATTTAGAAAAGCCTCAGGGAATTGTTTTGTGTTGTCTGTCAATCTGTTTAATTTTTGTTCTGATGATTGTCTGGCGCCATCAAAATAAAATCAGTTTGTGCTTTTTGAAACCCCCAGTTGTGGTCTCATCCTTTCCGGCATCCCTTCGAACCTCGTGTATTACGGGGACTGACAGTGTCCAGTTGTGGGCACCGCATTTCAAGAAAGATGTGGAAAAATTGGAGAAGATCCAGAGAAGAGCAACAAAAATGATTTAAGACGTAGAAAACATGAGCTATGAGGGAAGACTGAAAGAATTGGACTTCTTTAGTTTAGAAAATAGAGGCCTGAGAAAGGACATTATAGCAGTTTTCAAGTATCTAAAAGGGTGTTACAGGGAGCAGGGAGAAAAATTGTTCTACTTGGTCTCTGATGATAGGAGAAGAAGCAATGAGCTTAAATTGAAGCAAGGGCTGTTTAGGTTGGACATGAGGAAAAACTTCCTAACTGTCAGGGTCATTAAACACTGGAATAAATTGCCTAGGGAAGTTGTGGAATCTCCATTGATGGAGATATTTAAGAGCAAGTTAGACAGAAATTTATCAGGGTGGGCTAGATGGTGCTTGGCCCTGCCATGAGGGCACAGAATTGGACTTGATCTCTCGAGGTCCCTTCCGATTATAATATTCTATGATTCATTCCCTCTAAGGACACCGAATTCCTCTTTACACACCCTGCTCCCAACTTGCTAGTAATGGAAGCAGCTAATCAGAACAAGGAAGACCAACAGGAAAAATTTAAGACCATCCATCCAACACAGATAATAAAAGGATGGAGGCCTTTGGGTGTAAAGTGTACTCCTCCCCTACCTTGCAGTTCAGGATGGCTAGTTACTCAGAGCTATTAGTGAAATATGATCACAGAAACTACTCAAAATACAAACTTTTATTGATGACGTCCCTCAAGAAAGGAGACTGATTTCTGAAGGTAAATTAATATCCCGCATGGCTCTCCAAGCCACAATAGATATTGCAGACACAGCTGCCAGGTCCGTGGCCACAACGGTTGTCATACATCATGTATCTTGGTTTTCACCTTCCACCTTCCCACGGGAAATCCATGCTATGATAGCGATCTCCCATTTGACAGTCACAAACCCTTTGCTGCCAATACCAATGAGGTCTTCCACTCCATGAAGGACTCTCTAGCAACCCTGAGATCCATACAAACACCTATGCTAAAAAAGAAACAATACAGGTATTAGCCCTACAAATGACAGCAATACCCCTTTTACTCTCATCAAGCATAGCTTTCAACAATATGATACTTGCTACCAATAGTACCAGAGACCCAGAACCCAAAGACACCCTCCTCCACCTTCTGGGTCACCCAAGCTGCAGCCTCCAATAAGCAAATTTGAGGCATTAGTCAAGAGCATTGACAACTATCTACCCTCCCCAGTGCTTACAGTTACCGACCCATCCTTCACCTTCTATTTACAACTGTTCTTCCACAAATGGAAAGCTATAACCTCAAACCATGGGGTCTTGGAGATCATTCAATCAGAGTATACCATTCTATTCACATTTCTGCCTCCAACCAGCACCACCCCATCCCCCTTCATTCAAGAACCCTTTTTTATTTGCTGTTACTCCATTCAGAGGTGCAATGCCTTATCCACCTCAGAGCCATAGAACCAGTACCTACTCAGCACAAGGGGAAGAGGTTTTATTTCTGTTATTTCTAAATGGAAAAGAAAAATGGAGGATTGCGACCCGGTCTAGACTTCCAGGGTCTGAACAAATATGTACAAAAGCAAAAATTCAGGATGATCATTTTTTCCTCAGTAATCCCAGCACTGGCACTGGGACCACCAACCCCCTATGCCCATCTTGCCTCAGTGACCCACTGCCAGTCATCATATAGCTTCTTCCTTAGGGGCAAACTGCAGTCTGACATGGCCACTCATCATTGGCAAGGGAGTGTGGACCTGCTGCCATTTCCTACCTTGGCTTCCTCTCTGCAGCTCTAGTAGCTTCAGGCTTTGCTTTAGGCACTGCAGCCTGGGAACTTGCCTTGTCAGGGCTTTCCCAGCCCTGCTCTAAGTCAGGAAGCTTCTAGGTTCCCTGGCAGCCAGGTCCCTTCTGTTCCCCAACTAGAGTAAGAGTGAGTCTGTCTCCTCCCTTCCAGGAGCCTTTATTAATACCCCACTCAACTGGGCCCTAATTAGCTAGTACCTGTCTTAGCTGTAGGGCATTGCTGTCTTAGCCTTCTTCCAGGGCTGGGTTTTAACCTTAAAGGGCCAGTGTGGGGACGATGCCCTGTCACACTCCCCAATCTCTGCTCCTCTTCATTCAGTCCGGGTATGTCTACACTACCCTCCTAGTTCGAACTAGGAGGGTAATGTATGCATACCGCACTTGCTAATGAAGCCCGGGATTTGAATTTCCCGGGCTTCATTAGCATAAGCGGGGAGCCGCCATTTTTAAATCCCCGCTGCTTCGAACCCCGTGTAGCGCGGCTACACGGGGCTCGAACTAGGTAGTTCGGACTAGGGTGCCTATTCCGAACTACCGGTACACCTCGTTTCACGAGGAGTACCGGTAGTTCGGAATAGGACCCTAGTCCGAACTACCTAGTTCGAGCCCCGTGTAGCCGCGCTACACGGGGTTCGAAGCAGCGGGGATTTAAAAATGGCGGCTCCCCGCTTATGCTAATGAAGCCCGGGAAATTCAAATCCCGGGCTTCATTAGCAAGTGCGGTATGCATACATTACCCCGCTAGTTCGAACTAGCGGGGTAGTGTAGACATACCCTCCTTGATTATTTACTGGAACTTAAATCCACAGGCTTCTCTATCAACTGCATCAAGGTCCATCTTATTGCCATCTCCACATTCTACCATCAGGTCGATAATGCCACAGTATTTGCACATCCAATCACCAAAAGATGTATGAAGGGTATCCAGACACTGTGCCCCGATATCAGACCAGCAACGCATCCCTGGGACCTACATCTTGTCCTTAATGCACTCATGCACAACCCTTTGAGCCTTTGGCCACATTCTCTGTCTTACACCTCTCCTGCTCTGCAGGAAGGTTGAGAGGATTGGAGCTCTCCTGGCAGACCCTCCACTTTCTTTCAAGATAAAGTTTATGCTTTGTACATACCAAAATTTCTACTCAAAGTACTTTCTTCTTTCCATTTAAATGAATCTATTCACTTCCCAACATTCTTCCTAAAACCTCACACCAACAATTTCATACAATCCTAGGGTTGCAGGAGATCTCAGTAGGTTCTAGAGTCCAACCCCCACTTTTGAGTCCACCATGCACACACTAAATTCACGCAGGGCACTGTCATTCTATCTAAATAGAATAAACCGTTCCGAAGGACTCTGAAGCTCTTAGTCTCTGCTTGAAGATTGAAATTTCCAGAGATTGTGGCATGGTGGAGACAGTCTAAATGGATAGCCAACAGCATACACCTGTGCTACCAGCACAAACAAGTCCTGCCTCCTGGTTCCATCAGCACATTCTACATGCTCAATCTCCACATCCACTACCTTCCTACGCAATTTTCCCCTTGTTGACATATGCAAGACAGCCACATAGGCATCGAATCTTATGTTTGCACAACACTATGCCCTGCTACAGGACACCGCAGCTGACTCTAGAATGGGCAGAGCTGTTTTGTCCACAGCCTTCCAACCTGATCCGAATCCCCTACCGTCCTATGGGACAGTGCTTACGGTCACCTGAATGGAGCACCCTCAGGGACATCTCTTGCAGGAGAAGACAAGATTATTCACCTGTGCAGTAACAGATGTTCTTCAAGATGAGTGTCCCTCTGGATACTCTACCATCCGCCCTGCTCCCCTCTTCTCCGGATATGACACTCGTCCATTGTAGAGAAGGAACTGAGGTACCTGGACCATGCATGTGCTGCTTATACACTTACAATTTCTTAGGCAGGCAGAGCATGTTCATGGCCCAGGGGGAAATGGTACTGCTGAAAAAATCGCTGATCAGAGGCACGTTACATGATCTGTTTTGTATAACGCTTCTTTGAGTTATGCATATTCATAAGTCAGTTTTCATAAAGCATGAGGGAGCCATAACAATGAGCATGCACAAATGTGTTGTTTGCAGAATGAGAACCTAATTCCTGTGTGGTGGGTGGGTTTGTTTATTTTATTGCTAGATTGATTAATTGGTCATTCTTAAGGCAAAGTTATGATAATTACATTTTTATTACATTAAGAAGAAGAATGTGACGCTAGGTCAATAATACCATCTACTTAATAACTTCTGGTATGGATTATTGAAGAGTCTGATACATTGTGCCAAGAAATACATGTTTAGAGTAGTAGAAAAAGAAATGGTTTATATCTCCTGAGTCTGTCAGAAAATAGCTGTAAAAATTCTATAATCTGCAGTATATTGACTGCTCAGAGCAATGGAGCTTGAGGATAGACACAAGATTTTGGTTTCCCATTCTGCCACAGACTTCCAGTGTGATCTTGAGCAAGATATTTAACTTCTTTAGACTTCAGTTCACTATCTGTTCATTAGAAATAATACTTTCCAACTGCAGTGTTGAGTCTTAATTCACAATGTTTGCGAAAGCTCTGATTCCCTGGTGATATGTGCCATATAAATGCTTCTCATAATGCATACAAGTAATATATTTCCAAATATAGTCATTGACTTTGATCTGCTTAAGGCTCTCCTCCCCCGTCCCCCATTTATTAAGTTTCTGTGTTAATAAGTGGCTGGTATTAAGATTAACTTAAAACATAAGAACATAAGAATGGCCATACTAGGTCAGACCAACGGTTCATCTAGCCCAGCATCCTGTCTGCCAACAGTGGCCAATACCAGGTGCCCCAGAGAGAGGAAACACGACAGGTAATCTTCACGTGATCCCTCCCCTGTCACCCATTTACAGAAAAAACAGAGGCTAGGGACACCATTCCTACCCATCCTGGCTAATAGCCATTGATGGACCTAACCCCCATGACCTGGAAAAGCTTGCATGATGAGGCATTGCAGTAATTTAGTTTAGAGTTCATCTGTGTTCCCTCTAGTTTTTTCCACTTCTGAGCAGAATGAATTTTCTTATGTGCCCCCATTTATATGAGTTCTGGCTCAGGCTATATTTTGGGCTGGGTTTCAGGGACTCAGGGCGGGGACAGAAGGTTGGAGTTCAAGAGCTGTGACAAGGGGTGCAGGCTTTGGGGGGCTGGGCATAAGAGGGGGAGAGCTCCAGGTTTGGAGAGGGCCTCAGGGCTGAGGGTTAGGTTGCAGGAAGGGGGTGCAGGCACTGGGCTAGAGATGTGAGCTTGGGGATGGGGCCAGGTTGCAAGGCAGTACAGAGCCCATGTTCCTAATATTTGATATTTCACAAAGAAAGTAAAGAGCACACCTCTTCACTCATTCCCACCAGCAGACATATAAACAGAGAGCAATTTGTTAGCCTAGTTTGGCCTGGAGAAATCAGAAGCGAAGCATCAAGGTATCTTTGTGTGTGATTTATTTGGGAAGGTATTTTTCTGCTTGTACACAACAACCATTTGTTGCCTGGGCGGAATCAGAAAATCCTAGAATTGGAAGGGACTTTCAGAGGTTATCAAGCCCAGCCCCCTGCTCACTCTGTTCCCCCTTCCCTCTGTCACTCTCTCTCCCTGACAGTCCTTCATTTTTGCTGGGCAGAAGCAGGGGGCTGTAGTATGGGAAAGGGTGAGGGCTCTGTGGAGCCACACCTGAGATGAGCACACTTAATAAAAACACTTTTAATGGTGGTGCTCCTAGATGCAGTCAAAGGCTGTATAACTGAACCTCCCTCTGCCCCCCGAACAGAGCTGGTCCAGCATCTGTGTTTCTCTGTTGGGGTGGGATGTTCCTCCAACCCTGTGGCTTTGCTGGAGGAGACCAGAGCTTTTGGCCCTGAGGGAGAGCATATTATTTCCCAGACAGTGGGTAGGTTGGCTCACTGGTATGATTAGCATAGCGGATGACATCTGTGATCCAACTTGTAATAGATAGGTCACCTGTAACAGGATGGGCAGGGATGGTGACCTTAGCCTCTGTTTGTCAGAAGCCGGTAATGGGTGTTGGGATGGATTACCTGTTCCCCCGGCGGCAGCTGACATTGGCTACCGTTAGAAGACCGAATGCTGGGCTAGATGCAACTTTGATTGGACTTTAATATGTCCATTCTTAACATTCTTATTTTAAAAGGACATTTTTGTCTGATTTTTAATTTGAAGATACAGGATATTGTTTTGTTTAAATTATATCTAAGTACTAAAGTTCATATAAGGCTCCCAAACAATTCTAAGCCTTATTTCTAACAACTCCAGAACTACATTGACTCTTCATGAAACAGTAAGCATTCTACTGATTGCAAGTAAAATCCATGAGTGGAAAATCCAAACTGCAGAAGCAATGTTCTTAAATCTTGAAGAAAAGTTCACATTCACAAATAGTCTCTTGATTGTTATTCTATGTAATTCTAAATGTTTTGAAAATTTTCTCAGCAAATATTCAACATCAATTTTTCAGTTTTGTTATAAAACTATAAACCAACCTGATCTCCTTTTTTGAGAAAGTAACAGATATTTTAGATAAAGGAAATGCAGTGGATCTAATCTACCTTAACTTTAGTAAGGCATTTGATATAGTACCGCATGGGGAATTATTGGTTAAATTGGAAAAGATAGGGATTAATATGAAAGTTGAGAGGTGGATAAGCAACTGGTTAAAGGGGAGACTACCGTGGGTTATATTGAAAGGTGAACTGTCAGGTTGGAGGAAGGTTACTAGCGGAGTTCCTCAGGGATCAGTTATGGGGCCAATTTTATTTAATCTTTTTATTGCTGACCTTGGCACCAAAAGTGGAAGTGTCCTGATAAAATTTGCAGATGACACAAAGTTGGGAGCTATTGCCAGTTCAGAAAAGGATCGGGATATCATACAGGAAGATCTGGATGATCTTGTAAATAGGAGTGATAGCAATAGGATGAAATTTAATAGTGAGAAGTGTATGGTTATGCATGTAGGTATTAATAACAAGAATTTTAGTTATAAGCTGGGGACACATCAGTTGGAAGTAACAGAGGAGGAGAAGGACCTCTGAGTCCTGGTTGATTATAGGATGACTATGAGCCGCCATTATGACATGGCCGTGAAAAAGGCTAATATGGTCTTGGGATTTATTAGGCGAGGTATTTCCAGTAGAGATAAGGAGGTGTTAGTGCCATTATACAAGGCATTGGTGAGACCCCATTTGGAATACTGTGTGCAGTTCTGGTCTCCCATGTTTAAGAAGGATGAATTCAAACTGCAACAGGTACAAAGAAGGGCCACTAGGATGATCTGAGGAATGGAAAACCTGTCTTATGAAAGGAGACTTAAGGAGCTTGGCTTGTTTACCTTAACCAAAAGAAGACTGAGGGGGGACATGATTGCACTCTAAATATATTAAAAGGGTAAATACCAGGGAGGGAGAGGAATTATTTAAGCTTAATACCAATGTGGACACAAGAACAAATGGATATAAGATGGCTAGTAGGAAGTTTAGACTTGAGATTAGACGGAGGTTTCTAACCATTAGAGGAGTGAAGTTCTGGAACGGCCTTCCAAGGGAGGTAGTGGGGGCAAAAGATCTATCTGGTTTCAAGATTAAACTAGATGAGTTTATGAAGGGGATGGTTTGATAAGATAACATGATCTTGGTAACTAATTGACTATTCATTATCAGTGGGAAATAGGTCAATGGAGGGATGATAGGAGTTACTATAGAGAACTTTCTGGGTGTCTGGCTGGTGAGTCTTGCCCACATGTTCAGGGTTTAGCTGATTGCCATATTTGGGGTCGGGAAGGAATTTTCCTCCAGGGTAGATTGGCAGAGACCCCGGAGATTTTTCGCCTTCCTCTGTAGCCTGGGGTACAGATCACAGCTGGAGGATTCTCTGCATCTTGTGGTCTTTGAAGTATTTGAAGGCTTCAATATCTGAGATATAGGTGAGAGGGATTATTCTAGGAGGGGTGGGTGAGATTCTGTGGCCAGTACTGTGCAGGGGGTCAGACTAGATGATCATAATGGTCCCTTCTGACCTTAAAGTCTATGAGTCTATAAACTGAAAGCCAACTCAGTGCATGAAAATCAGCAACATGCTGCTAAATGTTACTGCTATAGACAATATTGTGCATTTTGGTTACAAAGCAATGTATTCAACTATATATTTGAGAGAGTTTGTGTTTGTCTGTCTGCCTATGTGTGTCTGTCTATTCAAGCACTCCCCCTGACCTAAACGGTAAGATAGAGCTACTCAACTTTGGAAGCCCCAGGGGCCACAGATATACTCACAGCACATGCCGAGAGTTGCAACTAAAGTGTTATTTCATATATATATATATATATGCAAATATATGCAAATAGTGTCTTTCACACTGACGGGCATGTAAGGCAAGACTACACAACACACAGGCCCCATACAAGTCAGTTCTGCTGATATTAATAAAATGCAATATTTATTTGATTTCCACCCATATGACAGCACTTTTAATGAGCAATGACAGTCCAGGAATTTTACTACTAAAATGCATATCAACAGAAGACCATTATATTGACTACTCTTTTGCTTTGGCTCCCACCCGTGGGCTGTGTGTTGAGCCCTGTGTAAACCCAAACTGTACCACGGGTCACAAACAATGGGCTATGGGCCACATGCAGCCCATGGGCCGCGTGCTGAGTAGCCCTGCTGTAAGATCGAGGACCATCTAATTTGTCATACAGCTTCCTCTATCATAGCTAAGGCAAAGTAAGGATTTGGTTGTGCCAGAAACGTGGGATGTGCCTTGAATGGGATTGCTTCTAAAAAAAATACTGAAAAGAGACAGAATCATGAAGCAGATGAAAGGAGCTGGCTGGGGATGCTTCCCTCCCTCTTCCTTCCCCAACGTCTAGGACTGCCCCATCCCAAGCCTGCCACCTCATCTGCCCCTGGTTTAACTGAGAGAGGGCATTTTTGTTTTCTTTCTCCTTTGCTTTGGGAGATCATTTATCTGATGATTGAAGCAGAGACTATATCAGAGCAGGTTCATAGGTCTCGTATACAGACTTAGGGTGGAATTCAACACTAGAAGTATGCAGCAGTTAAGTTCTACTGAATTCAGTTACAGAATTGAAATGCTGCACATAGAACATATTAAGTCCTTCTCCACATGGTTCAAGCTTTATCCTTATCAATGACTAGTTAGTATTGAACAAACTGTTCTTTAATATGTCTGATGGGAGGAACATAAGGATAATACTCAATTTTTGGTGTTTTGATATTTAATTCGGGAGTGAGGAGGTTAGAATTAACTATTTTCCAAATTTTGAAAGTTTTGCGATACAGGAAACCCTCACCATTCATGGCGAATATATTTCTGGCCCCACCAAGAATTGCAAAATCCACAAATATTGGAGGCTGTGGCTCTTGGACCTTGTGGTGAAGTTGGTGTGGCTCCCAAACTCATCTCAGGGATTGGAAGCCACGAAGAGCTCACTGTGGCTCCTGGCAGCCATTGGGAACTCACCACAGCTGCCGGCAGCCACAATGAGTTCCCTGTGTCTCCCAAATTCACCCCTACTCCCAGGAGCTGGGGGGAACTCGCTGTGAGGACCAGGAGCCATGGGGAACTCAGCTCAGCTGCCAGGAGCCTCAGTGAGTTTCCCACAGCTTCTAGCACCCATGTAGAGTTCCCTGTGGCTTCCGAATTCACTGCAGCTCCCAGCTCCACTGAGACAGGAGATCCTTGCAAATATGCAGAGCGATTTTGTGAATTGCGAGGATCTCCAGTAATTGTGTGTTTATGTGGAGAATTGTGTAAAAATGTATGAATTTGTGATTGGGACATGTATCCATTTCTATGTGTGTATTTAAAAAAAATTACATATACGCATTGCAATCAGTTATTGTCTTGTATTATTTTTTGCTAGTCACTACTGAGCAGATGTAACTACAGCAGAAATAATTACATACATGCGGTGTTGCTGACTTCTGAATATGGTTATTACACTTTCCAGCATTTCTTCTGCAATGCTGTGTGTGTCTCCTTTTAAAGACAAATGGATCAACAACACCTTGGGAAACATAGAGTGCTGTTGTAGCTTTATTTTTTCCCTCGCTAAACAATCCACAATGTATTCAGTATTCTGGTCCAGCTGATCATGAGATAGACTATGACTAAAAAGTAGATCATCTGGTAGATGTTCCAGTCTTTTGAGATCACACAAAGGGCTTGTTTCTATCCTCCAGCAGCTCCCATTGAAGTCAGTGGGCATTGTGCATGCATATTTGAGGCATGCACTATATTGGAGACACGTGTTTGATTATATGATGGAATTTTAAGTGGTCAAAGAGATGTATAATCCAACCTCTCTCTCTCTCTCTCTCTGTGTGTGTATATATATATATATATATATATATATATATATATATAGGAACACCAGGTCTGATTGTTATTCCTTTGCAATAGTTTTCTCCCTGATTGCTTGCCCCAATGGTATGCCTGTATAAGTAGGCATAAATATGGCACATAAATATTCTGGGTTAGAAAACAGCTGAAGAAAGTATCAGAAATACTAATTCTGCTCATAAGCATCTTCATTTTCATTACAGGGTGATTTTTTTGCTTTTGATTTGAACTTTTTAAAAAAATGCATTTTTGTAAGCCCATATTGCTGTGTTAAATTTAGAACATGTTAGAGATGTGAGTCCCATTAGCCTACAGATGGAAGTGCTCTATCCACAAATCAGTTAGCTTGTCTTGGAAGGGCTATCTCTAGGAGACAGAAGGTAATACAGTTCTTTGAGTGCTTGCTCATGTCCATTCCACTTAGGTATACATGTGCTGTGTGCACAGATTGTTGGAGAGTTTTCCCTTAGCTGTACCCATCTAGCCAGCAGGGGAGCCCCCTGGAATGACGCTGCTATAGCAACAAATATATACCCCTGCTGGCCCACAACCCCCGCCATTCCTTCTTACCGCCAAGACAGCTGTTGGAGCTCCTATCTTGCTTGCCTGCAAGCGTGATTCCAGCGGTATTTGCAGTTAGTTAGCACCTAGTTGAGTCCCATTGTTCTCCAAGTTCCTTTCCCTTTTTAGTTTGTTATTAAATCCTTTTTCATCTTTAGAGTTAGTTATTGTTTGTGTTGGGTCAGGGTTCACCTGTTCTGTCCCTGTCCCTGTCCCATCCTTGGGGCATGCCAGGGTCTCCTGACTTTAAGCCCTGTGCAGATTGTGCTAAGCCTTTGCCCTGTGGGGACCCCCAGGATTCGTGTGGGTGAGGGTCATATCCCAGCAAACTGCAAGATCTGCCGTAGTTTTAAACCCCGGACTCAGTGCGAGAGAGACTTGCGCTTGAAGATACTCCTGATGGAGTTGGTGCTCTGACCTACACTATCTGTGGACGTGGCACCGGAGTCCTACAGCGCACTGTCCTCAGTGCAGAAGGCACCAGGGTCCTCTGGGGCCTCGATGGCATCGAGATGCCCTTCTACCCGGCACCATTCCCAGACAGCAGTGCCCTTTAAGAAGAGGACAGAGGGGGCAGATCGCCATCTTAGCACGTGCCCTTGGTATACCCTCAGTCAGGGCACCCTGATGTGCCTGCACAGGCCTCAAGGCCTGCTGCTCCTGGGCCTGTGTGTGGCCAGTTGAGCGTGGCCAGGGAACGTAGCCTGGAGGAGGAGCCTGTGCTCATAGCTCTGTCTTCCACACCAGACACTTTTTGAGGCAGTGTGAGAGCTGATAGAGCTTACTTGGAGCCCGCCCTTACCGTCTTCGGTGCACCGGCACCAGGTGTGAGTTAGTGAGGGGATGCCATTCCACAGCCCTTCGTTGTCTATTCAGCTGGTGACAGACACCTCCGATACGAGCTGAGACTGAAGGTATGTGGTCTCCCATGGAGCTGTCCCTTCATATCAATGTCAGGGAGCTGAGGGCTATTCACCTCACGTGCTGTGTTTTCAAGCCACAGCTTCGAAAACGGGTGTGTTTCGATCTTGACAGACAACACAGCAGTGATATTTAATATAAACAGAAAGGTTATCCCCTGAGCTGGGAAGCCATCCTCTTGTGAGATTTGTGTATCACTCACGACATTTATCTTCCCCAATTATCACCCCAAATATCATTATCTCATAGACACTAACCTCCTCCCCTCACTCCTCCTCAGTTCTAAAATCTGATTTGTCAATTTTATATGTGTTCACTTTTTTTTTTATTATTGTATCCCTTTGGTATGTATGGTCATATCAATTTTCTTCCACAATTTGATCTGAGGAAGTAGGTCTGAACCACGAAAGCTCATCACCTAATAAACCATCTTGTTAGTCTTTGAAGTGCTGGCTACATCTCTATTACTATTCAACATTTATCCGTTGACCCCCTACCTTCCCACAGCACAGAATGCACTGGTGGACTGTCTCATCAGGTCCTTTGAGGGGCATGAATGCTCCCTCAGGGTAGACATGGCTCTGTCCATCTTCTGCAAGTGGGGATTTCCCCACCTGGACCTGTTCGCAACCTGTCGCAACTGGAAGTGCCCCCACTTTTGCTCCCGCTTCAACCACAGCCCTGGGTCCATAGGAGATGCCCTACTGGTTCTCTGGCCCTTGGGCCTTCTGTATGCCTCCCCTCTGTTCCCTCTGATTCACAGAGTGATTCTCAGGGTCAAGGAGTTCCGAGCCTCTGTTATCCTAATAGCCCTGGCATGGCTGTGCCAGCAAGGTTCCTGGCCCTGCTCAATCTCTCGGTAGAGCGACCCGTGGCCCTCTCCCTTACCTGTACTTAATCTCTCAGGAGTTCGGCAACTTCACTGCCTGAACCTCTGAATTCTGCACCTCATGGCGTGGAAGCTCCGTGGCAGACTGCCTTGGAGAGGCAATGTTCAGAGAGGGTTCAGATGGTTCTTTTGGGGTGTTGTAAGCTTTCCATGAGGGCCTCTTCCCTGGAAAAGTGGAGGCATTTCATGCTTTGGTTGGAGGGTAAGGGTTTCCCCCCATGTCCTTGCTCCTTTGGATTACCTTCTTGACCTTAAAATGCAAGGCCTTGCTGCCTCCTCGGTCAGGGTGCACCTGGCAACCATCTCGGCTTTCCACTCAGGGTCTTGGAGCAAGTCTGTTTTTGCAGACCCTATGGTGCATCGCTTCTTTTAAAGGCTGGACAAGTTAACCCCCCAGGTGTGTTAGCTCTTCCCCCCTCAGGACCTTAACCTGGTGTTCACAAGACTCATGGCCCCTCCCTCCAAGCAGATGGCAACGTGCTCCCTCCTTGTTCCTCGTAGCCATTACCTCACTAGCCGGGTTTCAGAGCTGCAGGCACTAACTGTGGATCCTCCCTATAAAGTCTTTTTCAAGGATAAGGTCAGGCTTCACCTCCACCATTGTTTTTGCCCAAGGTGCTGTCTCATTGTCATGCTAATCAGGACATTTTTCTACCAATCTTTTACCTGAAAACCCATGGTTCTGGGACAGAGTAGACTTTGCACTCCTTAAATATTAGGCGAGCTTTGGCCTTTTATTTGGATAGGACAAACCCATTTCATAAGTCCCCCCAGCCCAGTATATTTTGCCTTGGATCACTTCCTGCAACTGGTCATGTTATGAGCTGGCTCATGTTCCATACCCACTTATCACAGCTCATTCAACTATTGCCCAAGTTTCTTCTGCCACCTTCGCTGCCCAGATGCCCATCATAGAGATCTGCAGGCCAGCCCACTGGTTGTCAGTGAACCCTTTTCCAAGCCACTATGCCATAGCACAGCAGGCTAGGGATGATGCAGCGGTGCACAGGGCAGTGTTGCAATCTCTCTCTGCTGTCTCCAACCCTGCATCCATGGGTTTGGCTTTGGAGTCACCTAAGTAGAATAAAAAACAGGACTGTGTAGCACTTTAAAGACTAACAAGATGGTTTAATAGGTCTTTAAAGTGCTACACAGTCCTGTTTTTTATTCCACTTAGGTGACTCCAAAGCCAAACCCACTTCCTCAGATCAAATAGTGGAAGAAAATTGTCACAACCATATATACCAAAGGATACAATTAAAAAAATGAACACATATGAAAACGACAAATCAAATTTCAGAACAGAATGAGGGTGGGAGGGGGGAAGAGGGGGAGGTAAATGTCTGTGAGCTAGTGATATTAGAGGTGATAATTGGGGAAGCTATCTTTGTAATGGGTAAGATAATTAGCGTCTTTATTCAAATTTGCATGTAAAGTGTCGAATTTAAGCATGAATGACAGTTCAGAGGAGTCTCTTTGAAGTGAAGTCTTAAAAGGTCTTTGAAGCAGGATGCAGGTAATCAAGTTGTTGAGACAATGTCCTTTCTGATTGTCAGCAAGCACACAAAGAAGAAAAAATGGTTACTTACCTCGCGTAACTGTTGTTCTTTGAGAGGTGTTGCTTGGGTCCATTGTGAATCCAACCCACCCCTCTGTGTTGGAGGATTCTAGACAGAAGGAACTGAGGCTGTGGAGGGCCAGCAAGGGTATATATGTGCCAATATAATGACAGCACTCCAGGGGGCTCCCCTGCTGGCCCAATGGGTACTGCTAAGGGAAAACTCTCCAATGATCTTGGGCATGTGGCATGCACACACCTGAGTGGAATGGACATGAGCAACACATCTCAAAGAACAAGTTACAAATGGTAAGTAATCATTTTTTCCCATGCCCATTCCATTTTCAGGCTCTTAGGTGAAATAACAAACAGCGATGCCAGCTAGTTATAATTCTGAAGTGGGCATTGGGACCAGGGAACAGATTGCGACTATCGTTCATTGCACAAAGGCTTCAGATTGTCTTCAGCCACATAATGATGGACCGGAAAGGGGTTTGAACCTGTGACACAGAGGTGAAAGGTTCCATGCAACTTCCCTGCTATTAAAATCATGGTATATTGCTTTAATGATTCATCGTTCCTTTATTTTTCAAATGTAATATTGCGACTTGTTGAACTGCAGGGATTAGAGATAGAAAAACTGATTTGATATGGTTCTAGTCTATCTCTCTCTAATAGTAAGTGTTGGCTGCTACCGCACATTTCCTAGAGGCTCATTTGCGTGATGGACTTTCCGACACTTTCTTTTTTGAGACTTCTACAGTCACATAGATGTCAATGTCAGGGTGTTTTTCTGAAACTCAATCCAAGTCTACCCTTTCCTGATTTCTATTGCCACTAGTAATTACCTTCCTTACCCCATCCTAAATAATACTGCTCCCTCTTCATCGTTTACACACTGTACTGATATTATTGTCTTCCTTGTAACCATCTCTTAGCTAAAGAGTACCTATGTGTATTTAGCTTTTATCTTTCCTCAAACTGGTAAGCAGGGATTTGGAGCAGAGCCCGGAACTGGAGCGCGGAACAGTGGAGCTGCAGGTTTTTCTTCGGAGCTGGAGCAGAGCCGGAGCACAGAAAATCTTGACTGCTCCACTGCTCCAGGTTTTTTTTTTTTTTTTCATTTTCAATACAAAATGAATGATATTTTAGCAAGAAAGTCCTAAAGGTGCCAAAAAGTTTCAGATTGTATAACAATTGATATTAACATCTACTTTACCACTTTACGTAATATGTCACAGTTATTCTCACTTCGGCCAAAATCAAGATTTAATGTACAGATACAAAATTACAAAGTTTTTTGGAGATATGTTTTATTAAAGAATCAGATAATTATCAGACATCCGGAAACACTGAAGACTGCTCCCACCCTTGTGCCAAGGTTAGGCGAGTACATACTTGCGTGAATTAGTTAGCTAGTTAGATTAGTATGTGTTTATTTGCAACCTTGTAACGTGTAGCCTCGTTGCTTCCCAATAATTAATGTTGTAGAACAGTGATAGCATGTACTTACGCTACGGCACAAATGAAATTTCATTGATATATCTACATTAAAGCGTTTTTGAGATATTAATTAAAAACGTGGAAAATATTTTAAATATTTTTACCGCAAAATTTCATAAGAAAAACTAACAATTTATAAATAAAAATTTATATTAATAATGTATATTAAAATACTGCTTACCTCATTAAAACTGCAAGAAAGGTTAAAATATTAAAATATACTTTAATAATAATTTTGTGTAAAAAGAAAATGCGATCATTTTTGTTCAGAAAATCCAAAATAAATTTGAAGTACCTTAAGTGGTTAAGATATCACAAGCAGGTACATTATAAAAACATGTAATACTTTTGTTCATTGCTTTTCGAAGATCATAACAAGAAACATTTAAATGCAGTAGCACCACAAAAAGATTTGGCCATGGCTTCAACAAAAAAAACAAATCTGCCCCTCCCCCCCCCCCCCCCCGATTGATAGCCTATTTACGGAAAAGGATCTCAACGATGTCTGCATTTTTGAATATGAAAAGCCAAAATTTGGGCTTTTCAGAAAAGCAAAGAAGAAACTGGCTCTGTGGACATGGGAAAATCAGTGGATGTGATATACCTTGACTTTAGCAAGACTTTTGATACAGTCTCCCATAATATTCTTGCCAGCAAGTTAAGGGAATGTGGATTGGATAAATGGACGGTAAGATGGATAGAAAGCTGGCTAGAAGGCCACGCCCAGCAGGTAGTGATCAACAGCTCGATGCCAGGATGGCGGTCAGTTTCTAGCGGAGTGCCCAAAGGTTTGGTTATAGGACTGGTTTTGTTGAATATCTTTATTAATAACCTGGATGAGGGGATGGATTGCACCCTCAGCAAGTTTGCAGATGACACTAACCTAGGGGGGAGGTAGATACACTTGAGGGCAGAGATAGGGTCCAGAGTGACTTAGACAAAGTGGAGGTTTGAACCACAGAAATCTGATGAGGTTCAACAAGGACAAGTGTAGAGTCCTGCACTTGGAACAGAAGAATCCCAAGCATTATTACAGGCTGGGGACCAACCAGCTAAGTAAGGGTATGTCTACACTATAGTACTAATTCGAACTAGTGCATCTAGACTTAAAAATTAGTTCTAATTAGCGTTTTGCTAATTCGACCTAGCATGTCCACACTGAGTGGACCCTGAACTGAGGTTAAGGATGGCCGGAAGCAGTGGCGGCAGGGCATCAGATTAGGACTTAGAGTGTGGAGCTGCTGCCTCAGGCTAGCCGAGGGCTGTGCTTAAAGGGACCCGACTCCCAGCCGGGACAGACAGTTCTCAGGGGTTCCCTGCTTGCAAAGCAGTCCTGGCTTGGAGTGCTCTGAGTGCCCACACTCAGCACATCACAGCACTCGGCCATCAGCCCGGCTGCACTTGCCGCAGGCTGCCATCCGGGGGGGGGTCAATCAAGGGGCTTCAGGAGAGCTTCCACCCCGAGAAGCCCACAGAGCCACCCCAGTCCTCCCCATCGGGGGCTCATACCCCATTCCTCCCTCACCTCCTTCCACTTACCCCTCCCTAGCCCCCCTTCCTGATGTACAAAATAAAGGACACGTATGTTCAAAAATAGAAACTCCCTTTATTGAACAAAACTCGGGGAAACTGGGAAAAGGAGATGGGAGAGGGGAAGAGAGAGGCTGGGAGAGGGGAGGGCAACTAAAATGATCAGGGGTTTGGAACAGGTCCCATATGAAGAGAGGCTAAAGAGACTGGGACTTCTCAGCTTAGAAAAGAGGAGACTGAGGGGGGATATGATAGAGGTCTATAAAAGCATGAGTAGTGTGGAGAGGGTGCATAAAGAAAAGTTCTTCATTAGTTCCCATAATAGAAGGACTAGAGGACACCAAATGAAATGAATGGGTAGCAGGCTTCAAACTAATAACAGAAAGTTGTTCTTCACAAAGCAAAGAGTCAACCTGTGGAACTCCTTGCTGCAGGAGGCTGTGAAGGCTACAATTAGAACAGAGTTTAAAGAGAAGTGAGATAAAGTGATGGAGGTTGGGTCCATGGAGTGGTATTAGCCAGGGGGTAGAAATGGTGTCCCTGGCCTCTGTTTGTGAAAGGCTGGAGAGGGATGGCACGAGACAAATGGCTTGGTCATTGTTTCAGTCCATCCCCTCCAGGGTCCCTAGTGTTGGCCACTGTCAGCAGACAGGCTACTGGGCTAGATGGATCTTTGGTCTGACCCAGTACGGACATTCTAAGCTCAGGGCTCAGGGTTGGGGGTCTCAGTGGACCACCTTGATTTTCAAACCTGCTCCTGGGTGGCCATGCTGGCAGCTATCCTGCCCTAGACGGCCACTTTCCTGTGCCTAGTGCGGAGGTCATGGATGAGGCCTACGATCTCCGCACTCAACCAGGTGGGTACCCGCCTCTTGCGGACCTGGGCAGGCTCCCAGGAGCCGCCAGCCTGGTCCCGGGAAGAGGCGGAGGGCTGGGTGGCAGCGGGTGGCTGGCTCGAGCTGTGCCAGGTGCAGAGTCTGCTGGCTGGGTGCTGGCAGGCTTGCATCTGTCACGGGCACCGTAGCCAGCCCATGTCCCTTTAAGGGCTCCGGGGCCGGGACGGGGGGCAGACGAGTTTCCCTGGTGGTGCCCAGAGTGGCCACCAGGGAAAGCTGGGGAGAGCTAGCCTCCCACTAGTTCAAATTAAGTGGCGACACAGCCCTTAATTCGAACTAGCTAATTCGAACTAGGCGTTAGTCCTTATAAAATGAGGTTTACCTAGTTCGAATTAAACGGTCCGCTAGTTTGAATTAAGTTCGAACTAGTGGAGCGCTAGTGTAGCGCCTATCAAAGTTAATTCGAACTAACGTCTGTTAGTTCGAATTAACTTTGTAGCGTAGACATACCCTAGTAGTTCTTCAGAAAAGGACCTGGTGGATGAGAAGCTGGATATGAGTCAAGAGTGTTCCCTTGTAGCCAAGAAGGCTAATGGCGTATTAGGTTGCATTAAGAGGAGCATTGCCAGCAGATCCAGAGATGTGATTATTCCTATTTATTCGGCTCTGGTGAGGCCACATCTGGAGTATTGTGTCCAGTTCTGGGTCCCCCACTACAAAAAGGATGTGGCTGCATTGGAGAGGGTCCAGCGGGGGGTGACCAAAATGATTAGGGGGCTGGAGCATATGACTTATGAGGAGAGGCTGAGGGACTTGGGTCTGTTTAGTCTGCAGAAGCGAAGAGTGAGGGGGGATTTGATAGCAGCCTTCAACTTCCTGAAGGGAGGTTCCAAAAAGGATGGAGAAGGGCTGTTCTCAGTAGTGACAGATGGCAGAACAGGGAGCAATGGTCTCAAGTTGATGTGGGAGAGGTCCAGGTTAAATATTAGGAAAAACTATTTCACTAGGAGATTGGTGAAGCATTGAAATGGGTTACCTAGGGAAGCATCCCTAGAGGTGTTTAAGTCTTAGCTTGACAAAGCCCTGGCTGGGTTGATTTAGTTGGGATTGGTCCTGCCTAGAGCAGGGGGCTGGACTTGATGACCTTCTGAGGTCTTTTCCAGCTCTATGGTTCTATGATTCTATGAACATGCAAGGTGGAAGAGGAAGTGAATGGCGAGCTCAAACCATGTAGCTTCAAGACAAGTAAAGCAAGTGCCGTGAAAAGTTTCAACCTTTGGCGGCATGTAAAATGTATCCATCCTGAAAACTATGCATCTCTGGTTACAAAAAAGGACCAGGAAGATGAGGCAAAACAGAAAGCTGATGTGGCTAAACGACGTTCATCTGGCTCTTTGAAAACTTGTGAAAAGATTTTTTTGCGGAGCTCCATCTGAAAAGAAACCCAAAATTAAGCAAACAAAACTTGACTCATATTTGAAGTCCTCAAAGGTTACAGTCACCATGGATGACAGTACTTTCCAAGAAGGGCTGATGGATATGGTTTGCTTGAGTTCAACACGGCTCACTACCTTCAGGGTAAAGAACAAATGATACCAAAAAATTGCAGGTGAAATGGGTTGGCAGCTTGGCATTTCGATGGGGCATGATACGGTTCGTCATTTAGTTGTCAGCACAGCTGAGTCTGGTCACGAAGAGCTCAAGAAAGCTTTGGAGCAAATATTGTGCTACCTGAAAATGGATGCGGCAACCCGTGGAAACAGAAATTTCCTTGCAATCAATGCTTAGTACTACAAAGAAGGAAAAGATAAAGCTGTGGTAAAAACCTTGGACATAATTGACACTGAAGGGTGTCACAATTCTTCCTACGTGAAAAGTCAAGTAAAAGCTATTTTAGAAAAATTTGTCATCAGTGAAATGCAAATGCTGAGTATCTGCATTGACAGTGCAGCAAACATGACGTGTGCCGTCAAAAATTTCAACGAGGACAATGAAACAATTTCTACCTCTGAGAACAGGGATGTGGACAGAACTGAAGCTATTTTGACTGATGAAGGAACTAAAGGAATGGATGAAATCGAACTCAACATGGATGCTGCTGCGCAATGGGTTAATGAACCTAGCCTCATACTTCCAACATGGCTTCATGAGAACGACTCAAAAGTCCAACTGATGAGGTGTGGTATTGACATTCTTCAGTTGGCAATCTGGTATGGACTGAACCAAGAACACGCAAAGAAATTTCTGGCAAAAATTCGACAAGTCATTGTCAATCTATGAACCCCAAGTATTTGAAGTGTTCTGCTTGATCTACATGGGGTAACTCAATCATTGGATACTGTTACTCCCTGGGGTTCAACATTTGCGATGATTTATCGGCTTCTCGTTTTTCAGTCTTACTGTGAACAAGTGGCTGCTGCTGGAACAAGAGAACTCAAGTTAATAAAAGCTGAATGGGATGAAATGAAGAACCTGTGAGACCTCTTGGCAAAGCCAAACCAAACAACCGTGAATCTTCAAGCTGTCGATGTAACCCCAGGAGTTTTAATGAAGGAATGGTGAAAACTGTCAAAATTCTTGCAAGAAAATGGTGGACAAATTGCAGAAGGAATTCTATCCTCCATGCAGAAATGTGAAGAGAAGCTTTTTGACAATATTCATTTCTTTGTTGGAGTTTATGTTGTCCCACGGTATTGGATTCTTCTTACCTCAAGGGAAATACCAAAGGCAAAGGAAGGGCTACTTGATATTGCTCAATGACTCGAAAAACAAAATGTATTGCTACATTTGAACTCTGCGAAAGAGGTTGAAGAAAACGAAACACAACAAAGGAGTAATCAACAGTCGAATCTGCGATTTTGGAAAGTTCACATCCTTCAGAAATAGCAGGCTGCTCTCAAACTTCCGTCTCCACTCTGAACTTGTTCGAGCATCCATCCCTGAGACATGTTCAACCATCACAGGGAAATGGAGATGATTCAAGCACCAATTCTTTAGAAGATGATAACTTCGAAAAGGAATTGGATAAACAAGAAAGATGCCGGCGAGTTTCTGCGATTCATAATTGTAATGAAGCATTATTCAAGAGAAACTTTCGGAAAGATTGTGAGGTAATGGAGTCTATTGGTAGGCTAAAAGTTAAGTCTGTTTTTGAGGCCATTCACAGCTACCCACACGAAATTCAGGCTGCCTGCAGAATTGCTTTGAGCATGCCAACGACTCAAGCTAGTGTAGAGCGACTGTTTTCAGCTTTAAAGTTAATTTTAAATGATCTGCGACAGGCCATGAAAGACGACTTGTTTGCTGCAATAATTTTTTACAGATTGAATTATGAATTATTCTAGTTTTTATCATTACTGATGACATTTAAATTGTTTTAAAACTCTGAATAAAAGTAACGTTTTTTCAAAATTACAGTATGCACTTTTTTATTTAGTTAAAAATTAATTTGAATCAGAGCGCAGAGCGGAGTCAGGGCAGAGCTGGAGCAATCACTATTGGTGCTGGAGCGGAGTTGGCGCGGAGGAATTCAAAAATGTGATTGCTCCAAATCCCTGCTGGTAAGTCAATCAGTTTCCTCTGTCTTGTCATCAGTTTTATTTCTCCTCGCTGATTTTTTTCATATATCTTTATCTGGCTAGGAATCACTTGAGGATAATGTGCTGGCTTTGGTGATAGTCCCTTCTTATTGTACACTTGGATACTGCTGTGTGTTTAATGTATGTGTGCATTCCTTGAGTGCTCATTTGAAGCTTGATCCAAAATCCATTCAGTTGATGGGAATAATTTCCATTGCCTGATTCGGGTCCTCAGTATTTAGTCTTCGAAGACATTTTCAGTTAAAAATGGCACTGAATGCTACATATGCTACATTACTTTCCCTCTCCTTACTTTGACTCCTGTCTTATTGACGTAACATTTTTAAAAATCATTAGCTATTCGGAGTTGAATGCTTCAGCCAAACTTTGTGTGTGTATGTGTTTGAGTGTGTGTGTGAGAAATACGTCTGCTTTCCTCAAACACACATACATGCAAACAAATAAACAAATACATCAAACAAACAAAACTTGGAATGTTGCCCTGGTGCTTCATGCTTTTTCTTGTCTATGTTCTGTGTTTCCCGGTCAGACTACATCTGCCATGAAGCACCGTAGCCATTCACTTCAGTGATACAACATCATAGCTCAATATGGATGGCAGATCATGGGAGATTTAATTCAGCCAGAGAGATCAGTCCATTTAATTCAGCCAGAGAGATCAGTTGTACAGATTGCTACAACTGGAAGAGACCTCAAAAGGTCACCAGATCTAGTCCCCTGCCCTCATGGCAGGACCCAGTATCATCTATAACATCCCTGACAAGTGTCTGTCTAACCTGCACTTAAATATCTCCAGTGATAGAGATTCTACAAACCTCCCTAGGCAATTTATTCCAGTGTTTAACCAAACTGACACTTAGGAAGTTTTTCCTGACGACCAACCTAAACTTCCCTTGCTGCAGTTTAAGCCCATTGCTTCTTGCGCTATCCTCAGAGGTCAAGGAGAACAATTTTTCTCACTGCTCCTTGCAACACTCTTTCAGATACTTGAAAATTCTTGTCATGTGCAGAGGGTAGGCAAACTTTTCAAACCAAATAGGTGAACTACATTGAATTCAGAACAAGTGGTCAACAAAAACTGTATGAGAATGCCCATTTGCATAACTAAAAATATACAACTTAATATTATTGATAATTAACATAATGATTAATGATAGCATAAATAAAACATTGTACCCACAGATTGTATTTAATGGGACTTCTGCTGATGCATCTTTTCACACATTTCTTTGAAGTTTACATCATAACTGGTCAATGCACACATTCAGGCTTTCTTTTGTCAATCTTATCACAGAATCCTAGAATTCTCAAGCAGTATATTTTATACCCCTCCTTAGACACCTGTTCAAGTTTCCACTTCTTGTAAGCTTCCTTTCTTGTGTTTAAGCTCACCAAGGATTTCCCTGGTAAGCCAATCTGGTCGCCTACCATATTTGCTTTTCTTACTGTGCATTGGGATGGTCCTGTGCCTTCAATAAGGCTTCTTTGAAATATGGCAGGGGAGGGGTCATTTTTTTTATGGCAGGGGCTGGTGATGTGGAGGTTCAGGAGTCTGGGTTGGGGTGTTTGAGGGTCTCAGGGCAGGAGGTTTGGGTATATGATGGACTTTGGGCACAAGGTTGGGGTGTGGGGGGTGTAGGAGTGTTATGGCAGGGGGCTGAGTATGTGAGAGTGCAGAAGTCTGGGATGAGGTATTTGAGGGGCTCATGGCAGGAGGATTGGGTGTATGATGGGCTCGGCCCTGGGTTGAGGTGTGTGGGGTGCAGGAGTGTTATGGCATGGGGTTGGGGATGTGGGAGTACAGGAGTTTGGGTACATAGGAATATGAGGGGTTCAGGGCAGGGGGTCCAGGTGCATGAGGGGCTCAGGGCACAGGGTTGGAATGTGTGGGGGGTGCAGGAGTGTTATGATGCTTTGGCCAGATGGGTGTTGGACCCCAATTTGGGGCTTGTTGACCAGGCTTAATTTTTAAATAAAGTAAAATATTATGACTAACACAAAGGGATTCAACATTGTCTTTATTTATGGCAGGGGTGGGGAACCTTTTTGGGTCAGGGGTTACTGACCCACAGAAAAATCAGTCAGGGACCACACAAGTGAGAAGCAAAAAAAAAAAAAACACCCTCCAAAAACCTCCAACCCTCTCTGATGTGGCCCCCAACTGAAGCACCTAACTCCACTGATGTTCCAGCCCCACAGTGTGGGGAGAAATAGGGGTCCTGAGATTCAAGGCCTCAGGCCAGATTTACTCTTCTGAGGTTCAGAGTTAGTGGAATTTGTGAGGCCCCCCTTAGGATCTGGAGTGGGGCTAAAAATGAGGGGTTTAATGTGCGGGAGAGGGCTGCCAGTGACTGGGATAAGGATGGGGTTCAGGATCTGGGCGGGAGGTGGGATGCAGGAGTGGGTGAGAGTGCAGGGTCTGGGTAGGCGGTAGGGTGCAAGAGCAGGCTGGGAGTACGGTGTCTGGCCAGGGGGAGGGGGCAGGAGCAAGTGAGGGTGAAGGAGCAGGCTTGAGGTCTATAGGGTGTCTGGCCATGGGGGAGGTGCAGGAACAGGGTGCAGGTTGGTGTGTGGCAAGGACGGAGGGGGCAGGAACGGGCTGGGGGTAGGGTGTCTGGCCAGGAGCGAGGGGACAGAAGCTGTCTGGGTTGCAGAGACTTGGCGTGGGAGGGGGTGCATGAAGAGGCTGGAGATGCAGGGTCTGGGCACGAGGGACTAGGGGGTGGCGCTTGTTTTCGCACCACTCTCAGGCACTGGAGGCTTTCCCTTCTGCTCTCCAATGGGGAGAGGAAGGAACTGGGGTGCCAGAGGCAGACTCTGGCCAGGAGCCTTTCCTGTGAGACTCCCAGCCATCAGCCCAGCAGGCAGGAATCTGCCCCATCCCTACACAGGCTTCAGGGACATGTGCTCTGTGAATAAGGGGAGTGGGGAATGGTGCTTCGTGTACTGCCTGGTTTTCAAACAGGCAGCTTCCACTGGCCAGAAACTGGCCAATGGGATTGTGCTGGGGGCGGGAGCAGCCATGAAGCACCACTCCCTCTTTCACTCTGGGCTCATAGTTTGTAGAACACAAATGGCCCAGCAGCTGTTTTTCTTAGTGGTATGTGTGGGCGAGGTTCCCCGCTGAGACTCTCCATTGCATCTGAGGCTGGATCTGGTGGCTTGGCCTACGGTGGGTATTTTGCAGGCCTGCTGTAGTGCCAGTGCAGGCGCCCTGCTATGGGGGGGAATAAGGGTGGGGCTGGCCTCGAGTTTCAAAAGAGCCATATCTGGCTTGAGCCATAGGTTGCTGACCCCGATATAGACGGTGCTTGGTCCTGCTGTCAGGGCAGGAGACTGGACTTGATCTCTTCCAGTTCTAGTGTTCTAGGATTCTGCCCTGTCCTTGGTCTTCCTCTTCCTTCTAATGTATTTTAATATGTTTTCATGTTACCCTTTATGTTCCTAGGTAGATTGAATTTGTTTTGTGCCTTTGCCTTTCTAATCTTTCTCCTACATACTTACATTATTTGCTTATATTCATCCTTTTTAATATGAGAATAGAGGCATGAGGCAGCATTTCCAGGGAAACTTTTTGATAGTCTACCAGAAGTTTTCAGCTTTTTTTTTTAACCTTTTATTTATACACACACAATTCCCAACCAGATGAATTAATCACTCTCCCTCTTGCTCTCTTAAGGGTTTTTCCTCTATGTTTTGCTTCTTCTGTGGAGCAGCCTGTGATAGCACTGAAGTGAATAATTCAATATTTGGCAATTGTATGTCAGTTGCAAATTGTATAAACAAAGCAGATGCACTTCTTGGGCAGCTGCCATTAGTGCATCTGAGGACTTATTTACTACTTACTGAGAGTTTTTGAGGTAGAGGAATGAAACTATCCCTTTCTAATTTTCCGTATTTTATTTTTAAGGTGATGATCAGGATTCCTGGGCCTATTTTTTTATCTCGGCCATATGATGGGTAGTTCTAGAAAACTTTTGACATTTCTCAGATAATTTGAGGTTTCAATAAAATTTGACAGGCTTTTGATTCTACATTACCTACTTCATACACTGGCTGCTAGGCTTTCATTTTTGATACATCATCTGCACTTTGTATACTGTGGCAGGGGCTAGGAACAGATAACTGGTATGACTTCAAACTTAAAAGCTATACAATAATATGGTCAGTCACCCATTCTGTGGCTCTTAAAATCCAAAAATAAGGCCATCTTTCTCCTAGTCACTTGATATGTTGAAGTGTTCTTATAAAATGTTCTTATAAGGATGTTCCTACTGAGGATTTTTAAGGTTAAATGTTCAAATTAATTTTTAGTGTTATTGAAAAACAGATACCAATAAAGCTTAGGTATGCTCAATGAGAGAGTTCCCATAGTAACAGTTCCCTCTCATACTTTATGAAAATAGGCTTATGAACAAGGCTCGACAAATCACTGAATCTACTTGCCCGTGGCGAGTAGATTTCAGCTGGTCGCCCCGTTCACTGGCGGTGTGTGCATGTACAATGCGGGGCTGGCGAGCAGATTTCGCCACCATTTGTCAAGCCCTGCTTAAGAATATAAATATGTATTACTTGAAGATGATTTAGACAAAATGCCTTGTGATCTATCAATTTTATTGTTACATTCTGCTGGATCGGTGTATCCTATTTTGGTGCATGTATCATTCTTATCTGTGATGTTAGAAGTATATAATGTGAATCTGTTTATAATTTTAAATGTCCCAACGAACAGAATGACTGGGTGATCAACCTAACAACTTGTAAACTTCTGTGTTTGTCCTGCAAGTCCAGAAGGTGGCCAGTCTGGAGAGACATGTGACCATACCACCTAGTACTGGGATCCATTTATGAACTTGGTAGTTTCCCATGTCAGAGGGGATGTAAAACAAAAGATTCCCACCCTGGGAGAGGGTCTAAGCAATGGGAAGCTATCAACACTTTGTCTTTAGCTGGCCTGGGAAATGGCCTTGAACACTCTAAAATGATAGAAAGAGGGCTGGAGATCCAAGTCAGAGAAAAGGAGTTTGTCCCCTGAAATAAGAACAACTCTTGAGGGAAAGAATCTGCATGCAATAAGTTTCTTAGTGGATTAGAACTCGCTGTTGTGTTTTCCATTCATTTCAATGTGGTATCTTACTTTGAGCTGTCTGTTTTCACTCGCAGCCATTTAAATCTTACTGTTTGTACTTAGTAAACAAAAGTGTTTTTATTATCAGGACCAGTGTAAATAACTGTTAACTTGGAAAAATATGAATGTCTTTCTTACATTGATAAAGAGAAAAAACAAACAAACTAATGGTCCTGCAGCACCTTACAGACCAAAAAAATGTACATGGTGTCATGAGCTTTCCTGGGTACAGCCCACTTCTTCAGATGAATGGAGCAAGGGGTCTAGAGGTACAAATAAATAGCAGTATAAGAGGGGATGGGGAAGGAAGGGGGGGGAATCTTGTTTATTAGTGTCCATGCTAAATGAGACTTACAGAGTAGCCTGTATTAGCTTCATTTAGTATGGACACTCTTATCAACAAGGTTTTTTTTTCTTTCTCTTTACTGCCCCATGCCCTCTAAGGTGCTGCAGAACCATTCGTTGTCTTTTAGTTTATTTTTTTCAGATACAGATTAACCCGGCTACCCCTCTGAGACTGATAAACAGGGCAAACATGTTCATAAGTTTTCTTTATGTAAAACTTTTACACAGAGATTTAATTGGGGGTTTGAGCCCTTTTTGGAATTTGCTTCCTGGGTGCTGTGCCCTAGAACTGCATCCTCCCAGAGCAGAAGTGTTTCAATGTCTGCATTGGTCTTCAGGAGGGCAGTAACCCCAATTCTGTGCTTTGTCTTGGGGAGACCAGAGGATCTGTCCCAACAGAACAGGATGGTGGGGAGAACCAGAGAGGAAGAAGGCAGGTGTCAGTGGCATAATCGGCAGGGAGGGGAACTATCCCTAGGGGACTTCTAAGATTGTACCCTGTTACACTCCCCTTTTCCCCATCAGTTGTTTTGTTCCTCACTTGTAGGGACCGTATGAAACAACAGAAAAGCAGATAAAGTTACAGGTCTTTTTATTTTGTTGTTCAGACTTTGCCCTTTCTGCCAAGATTGACAATCTATTTGTTGTGATTACAGCTGTCCACTCAGCTCTGTGACATAAGCCACCAAGTAGTGCAGTGGTCACCAACGTGGTGCCTGTGGGCGCCATGGCACCCGCCAGGGCATTTATGTGCTACCCACAAAATCATCTGGGCCGGCCTCCCGCCAGCGTGCAGCACATGAGCGGTGCTGGCCCAGGCGCAGGACGCATGGGCAGCCCCTGCTCCGGGCGCGCGTACGGCACATGCGCGGTGCCGGCTCCGGGTGCAGGGCACGTGGGCAGCCCCTACACCGGGCACGCGGCACATGCGCGGTGCTGGCCCCAGGTGCAGGGCACATGGGCGGCCCCTACCCCGGGCACGCGGCACATGTGTGATGCCGGTCCTGGGCATGTGGCGCGTGGGTGCCCCTGCCCTCAGGTGCGTGGCGCGTGAGCGGCTCCACCCCCAGGCGCCAGGCAGCCCGGAAAGGTTGGGGACCACTGAAATAGTGGCTGCATATTACAGAATTGTAAGGAATAACAACCAACATGGGCTGTACAATGTCATATTTAGGTTTTGTCAGGATATGGATCCTCTTTGCTTTTAACAACCAACCCCCTCGCAAACATTTGCAGTTTCTTTCTTTTATTATCATCTCTAAACTGTGATAGATAGTGGTAGATAGACAACCCTACTTCCTTCCCCCAAACAGAGGAAGCCATAGGGTAGCAGAAACTAAAAAGATGTTCGTGCATTTATTTTAGAGTGTAATGCTTAAGAAGTGCAGCAGATCCAAGGCAGTGGGCTGCAGGAGTTTGGTAGAGGGCACGTATATGGGTAGTTGGGTGAGTGGGTTCCTGTTTCCTGCGTAGGCTGCCAGAGACTGCTGCTCAGCCAAAGCAAGTGGACACCTGAAACTAAGTTAGAGGTGGTCTGCAGCAGCAGGTTAATTGGACACCTGCAGCCAACTAAGGCCTACTGGTTGCTTCCCCTCGGGTAAGGAGAGGGCAGGAGAAGGGTGATGGACCAGAGAGGAGGTAGTGCACAGTGGAGGAGAACTGGAGGTTGTATGCAGGAGAAGGTGATGTGAGAGTGGTAGAGGAAGTGATTCAGGGATAGGCTGCTATTCAGTGGGATAAGAGCAAGAGCCCCACTAGTTGCTGCCACCTAGGGCCCTGGGCCAGAACTTGGAGTAAGTGGACAGGACTAGGCTCCCCACTACCTTCCCCACACCTGGAGGGCCGCCAGCAGGGAAAAAGGGGAACCTAGGACCACAGAAGGGTTCCCCCTAAGCCAGTAACTTGCTTGCAATGAGGACGGCTCATTAAATGTGGCCTTCAGCTCTGGGCGAGACAAGAGGCAGTGGGAGTGTAATGGCAAGCCTCTAGTGCAGTGTTTCCCTATTTTATTTGGCCACAGAACCCTTTTAAACTCAGAAGAATTTCGAGGAACCCCTACAACGAGGGGGGAAACTTTTCAAGCAAAAAATAAAATAAAATCAAGAAACACCACTGGGGTAGAAACAGGGAAGCCTGGGGGCCAAAATGCAGTCACGCATGTCCCAGGTAGGCTTTGGAAACGCAGAGTGGCAGCAGGAGTGGGGAGGTGTCTGAAAGCCGGCAGGAGACCAGAGAAGGAGACAGCGTCTTTGCCAGGGGTGATTGAGTTCTCGCGGAACCCTTACTTTCACCGGGGGTCCATGAAGCACCATTTGGGAAACACTGCTCTAGGACATAATAAAAATCCAACAGGAACCATGGGTCCCAGGGGGAACAGCCGGAGCTCTGCTTCTCTCTGATTGTAGGGCCAGAAACTTCCTGCCCTTGCTTAATTCTCACCCATGCTTTATCTCCATGTTTACTCAAAAGGGTAAATTTCCATAGGCCCTGCAGCCATTGTTTATATGACTGAATGTTGTTCATTCTTGGGTGTGAAATAGTTTCAATAAACTTTCCTTCAATCATTTGTCTCTCCTTTATCTTCTATTCAGCTCTTTAGAATCAGAGAATTCTAGGACTGGAAGAGACTTCAGGATGTCATCTAGTCCAGCCCCCTTCCCAAAGCAGGACCAACCCCAACTAAATCAATCTGCCCAGAGCTTTGTCAAGCCAAGACTTAAAAACCTCTAGGGATGGAGATTCCACCACCCCACTAGGTAACCCTTTCCAGTACTTCACCACCCTCCTAGTGAAATCATTTTTCCTAATGTCCAACTTAGACCTCCCCCACTGTAACTTGAGACCATTGCTCCTTGTTCTGCCATCCATCACTATTCAGAACAGCCTCTCTTCATCCTCTTTGGAACCTCCCTTTAACTTCCTGATGGGAGGTTCCAAAGAGGATGGAGAAAGGCTGATCCTCTTAATGCACCCTAATAAGCCATTAGCTTTCTTGACTACAAGGGCACACTGTTGACTTATATCCAGCTTCTCATCCACTGTAATCCCCAGGTCCTTTTCTGCAGAACTACTACTTAGCCAGTTGGTCCCCAGCCTGTAACAATGCTTGGGATTCTTCTGTCCCAAGTGCAGGACTCTACGCTTGTCCTTGTTGAACCTCATCAGATTCCTTTTGGCCCTATCCTCTAATCTGTCTAAGTCTTTCCTGCCCCCGCCCCCATCTTAGTGTCATCCACAAATTTTCTGCAACCCATCCCATCATCCAGTTCATTAATAAAGATATTGAACAAAACCGGCCCTAGAACCAATCTTGGAGCACTCCGCTAGAAACTGACCACCAACCTGACCTTGAGCCGTTGATCACTACCCGCTGGGCCCAACAGTCTAGCCAGCTTTCCATCCATCCTACAATCCATTCATCCAATCAATACCTCCTTAACTTGCTGGCAAGAATATTGTGAGAGACTGTATGAAAAGCTTTGCCAAACGCAACGTAAATCACATCCACTGACTTCCCCATGTCCACAGAACGACTTACCTTATCATAGAAACTAATCTGATTGGTCAGGCATGACTTACCCTTGGTGAATCCATGTTGACTATTCCTGATCAGTTTCCCTTCTTCCAAGTGCTTTAAAATGGATTGCTTGAGGATCCCTTCCATGATTTTCCGGGGACTGAGGTGAGGCTGAACACTCTGGATTGTCCTTCTTCCCTTTTTTAAAGATGGGCACTACATTTGCCTTTTTCCAATTATCCGGGATCTCTCCCGATTTCCACGAGTTTTCAAAGATAGTGACCAAAGGCTCTGCAATGACATTTGCAAACTCCTTCAGTACCCTCAGATGCATGAAATCCGGAACTATGGATTTGTGTATGTCTAGATTTTCTAAATAGTTCTTAATCTGTTCTTTCTGCACCAAGGGACAAATTGCATTGTCTAGTGCAGTAGTCTGGTAGCTGACCTTGTCTGTGATGACCGAGGCAAAGAAAACATTGAGTACTTCACCTTTTCCCATGTCATCTGTCAGTAGGTTACCTCCCTCATCCAGTAATGGCCCCACATCTTCTTTGATCACCCTCTTACTGCTAACATGTCTGTCTTGTTACCCTTCACATCCATTGCGAGCTGCAATTCCAATTGTGCTTTTGCCTTCCTGATAACTCCTCTGGATTCTCGAGCAATATATTTATATTACTCCCTAGTCATTTGGCCAAGTTTCTACTTCTTGAAGGCTTCTTTTTTGTGTTTAAACTCCCCAAGGATTTCCCCAGTAAGCCAATCTGGTCGCCTACCACATATGCTTTTCCTACTGTGCATCAGGATGGTTTCTTCCTGTGCCTTTAATAAGGCTTCTTTAAAACAGTGCCAACTCTCCTGGACTCCTTTCCCCTTCATGTTAGCATCCCAGGGAATCCTGTCCATTAGTTCTCTAAGGGTATGTCTACACTTGCAGCCTAATTCGAACTAGGACTGCAAATGTAGGCATTTGGAATTGCAAATCAAGCCCGGGATTTAAATATCCCGCACTTGATTTGCATCTTCCTGGCCGGGCGCCATTTTTGAAATTTACAAGCCCGAAGTAACTGCCCGCATCTATACGCAGCAGTGAAACGGGCGTTTGAAATAAAGCTCTAGTTCGAACTACCTGTTAAACCTCATTGCAAGACGAATATCAGGTAGTTCGAACTAAAGCTTTATTTTGAACACCCGTTTCACTGCTGTGTGTAGACGCGGGCAGTTACTTTGGGCTTGTAAATTTCAAAAATGGCACCCGGCCAGGAAGATGTAAATCAAGTGCGGGATATTTAAATCCCGGGCTTGATTTGCAATTCCGAATGCCTACATTTGCAGCCCTAGTTCGAATTAGGCTGCATGTGTAGACATACCCCCAGGGAGTCAGTCTGCTTTCCTGAAGTCCAGGGTGTGTGTTTTTCTACTCTCCTTTCTTCCTTTTATCAGCATCCTGTAATCTACCATCTCATGATCACTGCTTCCCAGATTGTCAGCCACCTCTACTTCCCCTACTAGTTCCTCCTTGTTTGTGAGCATCAGGTCAAGCTGCACATGGCCCTTGGTCAGTTCCTTCAGCATTTGTACCAAGAAGTTATCCCCAACATTCTCCAAAATATTCCTGGATTGTCTGTGTACTGCTGTACTGATCACCCAGCACATGTCAGGGTGATTCAAGTCCCCCATGAGAACCAGAGCCTGTGATCTGGAAGCTTTTCTCAGTTGTCTGAAGAAAGCCTCGTCTACCTCATCCACCTGATCCGGTGGTCTATTGCAGACACCAAGCACAACATCACCCCTATTGCTTCCACCTCTAAACTTAACCCATAGACTTTCAACAGGCTTTTCTCCTGTTTACACCTCTAAACTTAACCCATATACTGAAGATCTACAATCATACTGCTCTCTTACATCCATTGCAATTCCTCCTCCTTTAGTCCCTCACCTGTTCTTCCTGAACAGTTTATACCCTTCAGTTATAGTGCTCCAGTCATTTGAGTCATCTCACTAAGACTCTGGTATTCCAATCAAATCATAGTTCTTTGACTGAGCCAGGGCTTCTAATTCTTCCTGTTTTATTTCCCAGGCTTGTTATATTTGTGAACAAACACCTTAGATAACCAGTTGACTGCCCTACCTTCTCCATTCAAATTGGGGTCCTCCATCTCTTCCTAACAATCCTTGTGCCCGGAATAGAGTCCCATGGTCGAAAAAACCAAAGCCCTCTCTCCGACATCACCTATGCAACCACGCATTTACTTCCTCAATTCGATGATCCCTTCCCGGACCTTTTCCTTCAACAGGGAGGATGAACGAGAACACCACTTGTGTTTCTAATTCCTTGATCCTTCTTCCCAGAGCTACATAATCTGCAGTGACCTGCTCAAGGTCATTCTTGGCCACATTGTTAGTTTCTGTTACTGTATGTTGCCCTTTACCTTCTTTTTTTCCCTCCATCTCCTTTATGTTAGATCATTCTTTTGGGATAGAAAGTGTCACGTTAGTGAAAGATAGGGCTGGAATGGGTTATTTATTTATTTATTTATTTGAAGACTTCATGAATTTGAAACCCCCTGAAAATATAGATATGTGGGGACAGAGAGTTTTAATTCAGGTTTATCTCTAGTTCTAAGGGCAGGGTGGGTGTATAAGTCCATAACTCCAGAAAAGAACTGTGGGATTTTATGTAGGCCCGTGCATAACTGCTCAAGCATAATTAAAAATTTTCCCATGTCTCCATAGAGACATCCTGTGTATTTAATTGTATTAATTTTTTGAAAAGTTCATTGTTGTTATTGTTTAGTGTGTGCTAAGACTTAATTTGTGTGTGAATTTTAGTGCTGTTGAAAATGCAGGACTGGTGTATACTGGAGCACAGCACCAGCTTCTCCCGACAGCCGTGCTAGTGATGTGGCTTGTAGTGATCACTTCAGGGGATGCATCCAGTTACCTCATTCGTGAAAAGTCAGAGCTTGCTCCCTGGGAACAGGAAATACCAAGTGGCATTTATTTAACAGTTCACAATCCTATACATTTTATATTACAATTTTATATTCTATATAATATTTAAGACATTTTGAAGCATTGCATGACAACAGTAATAGTCTATTACACATACAATATTCTCATTAAAAAGCACTTGTTTGTTCCTATAAGCCTATGTCATACACTGACTTCTAGGCTTTCCTATTTGATACATCACCTGCGCATTGTATGCTGTGACAGAGGCTAGGAACACATAATTGGAATGACTTAAATATTAAAAACTATTCAAAAATGTTAAACTTACAGTGCTGTGAATGCACAATAGCTGGAAGCTTTCAACACAAATTGCTACCATTTGAAATAATTTGTTTTTAAAAAAAAGATATTTTGTCTTTTTTTTTAATTTTTAAACATCAACATTTAAAATTTCTGTAATTGCCCTATAAATCGCTTAGATGTAAGTATTAGCTTTTGTGTGCTGAATTAGCCAGCAGCCAAGGAAAGGTCCATTAGGAACTCTGGAATTAGTTGGAAAGAGCAAATAGTGCATGAGGGCCCAGGAAAGGAAGCAGATTAAACCACAATACAAGTTTGAGCGAAAAAAGACTGTATGAGTCCTTTTTTTTTCCCTCAAAAACTTTGTTCCCTCCTCCCCCTTTTTTTCCCCTCAACAGAATTTTTCCCCCAATATTTTTTTTGGGGGGAAAGGGAGGTGTTCAGTATTTTTGGTTAAACCATCTGGCAACCCTAACTACAAAGTACAGTAGACTTCCGATAATCCGGAACCTATGGGACCTAGGTGGTGCCGGACTATCACGAGGTACTATAAGCTGGTGATATATATATTGTATACATTATATACTGTTTAGAAAGTGTTCCTAACCCTTTTTATTGTACATACTGTATACAGTATACTGTAATGTTTTATTTTTTAAGCCTTTTTTACCCTTTTTGCTCAGTTCAGCTGCTACTGCTGTTACCTTGTGACTCATTTTTTGCCGAAGCTCACTCACTAGGCTCTTGCCATTTTAGTGCTGGACTATTGGAGTTTTACTGTAGTTTCCTTTCATAGTCAGGGCTCTCAAGCCGTTCTCTGCTTAATGCAACAGACCTTACTGAGCCACTGCACCCACACAGTGTAAATCAGGATTTACGAGAGTCGAGGTACAGTCAGCACATTTTCTAAAAAGGATTTACTCCAAAGCAGCCCTTTTAAAGTCACTTGACTCCACTGATACTTCAGCTGGGCTTGAGCAGCCTCCCTCAGGTCAGGAGGTTGCTACCTCCAATTGTGGCATATTTGGGAGCTATTTGTTACAGCCGTGTCACAAACGGTAAGCCTGCTTTAGTAAAATGGCTACCCTCTGCAAGGTATATGGAATGTCACTTGTGATCTTAGGCCTGGATCATTGTCTCCAGATTCACATAGGGGTATTTACTGCATGTATGCATGGCCTCCCCAGTGCGGAAGAGGACTTCAATCATCACTAAGACACTGAACCTGATCCCCCATCCTCCAGACCCTGCAGAGAATGTTTTGGGGTCCACACACTGGGAGAGCAAACGCAAGGCTGGAGTGAACTGGGTAGTCATTGATCCCTGTGAATTCCTTACAGCCTGGGATGTACTGTCTTTTCAACTGGCAGTTCTTTTTAAAACAAGGACAGTATTTGAATTCTGTAATGGGTCAGTGTTCAATCTGGAAGAGAAATCAGTCATACTCGCCAGGTACTTACTCCTAGACGGTTTAGTGCATGAAACAAGATCTGCCCAAGTCCTGTGTCCTTTGAATGGAGACGTCAGAAACAACAGTACAACCACACACCAGCATTTCTGTTTTTAGATCCATAGCTAAGACCACACCATATCCAACTTGGTAGACTGACAAGCCCCTTCTGTGAGTTCATCTAGACTAGTATTTAACATTGTGTAGACAAGGCCCTGCAGATTTTAGGTGCTTTGTCACTGCAAGAGAGCAGGTTCATAGCTGGCGCATTATAAAGCAAAGGAACCTGCATGTGTCCTCACATCATGGTGTAGTATGAGGAAGTGGAACCGGCTACTGTGTTGGCCTGCACACTGAGGTTCTGCATTCAGCAGCACACACCCAGTTCATATGAAGGGCACAGTTCTTTCTACGTGCCGCATCAGTGTATAGTAGCTCTGCCTGATGGGGTCTTCATTTTCCTGGTGGAATTGTGTCCAGCCAATAGTATTTACTCAGTGGAGATCATACGGCTGTCTGGCCGGGCAAGAATTTTACCATAAATTATGATGGTTTGAAAATTAATTCACTCCTCAATATAACAATTTACATCTGGGCATCTGGACTGTGTATAAATTTGGGTGAGAAACAGTTTTCCTCTCCAGTGAGTATTTTTTAAATGTTTCCTACCTGAAACAGGATCTTGAAAATTTTCATTAACTGATAATCCAAAATATTTCCAGCATGGATGAGCTAAAACAGTTTGTTCATATAATTTCAAAATATTTAAATTTGATTTGTAAACATATTAAGTTAAATTTACCAAAAAAAATTAAAAATGTGTTTTTGATTAGAAAAACATTATTTTTCCGTTCAGCCTAACCTTTCCTGCAAAAAGTTTCAGTTTCAACAAAACGATAGTTGTCATGAAAAATATTTCAGTGGAAAATGCCTGCCAAACCTAAACTAAATGCAATGAATTCTTTGCTTCAGTCTTCATGGCTGAGGATATTAGGGAGATTCCCGAAACCTGAGCCATTATTTTTAGGGGACGAATCTGAGAAATTCTCAGATTGAGGAGTCATTAGAAGAAGTTTTGGAACAAACTGATAAACCTCACAGTAACAAGTCCCGGGGACCAGATGGCATTCACCCAGGATTTCTGAAAGAACTCAGATGTGAAATTGTGGAACTATTAACTTGCTTTGTAACCTATCCTTTAAATCAGCTTCTGTTCCTAGTGACTGGAAGATAGCTAATGTAACACCAGTATTTTAAAAGGGCTCTAGAGGTGATCCTGGCACCTCTTACAGCTCAGGAAGCCTAATGTCAGTAGCGGGTAAATTAGTTGAAACTATAATAAAGAATAGAATTGCCAGACACATAGATGAAAATAAAGGGGTAAAGAATGAGGTGGCAAAATTTGCAGATAAACTAAACCACTCAAGATAGTTAAGACCAAAGCAGACTGTGAAGACCCTCAAAAAAATCTCACAAAGCTAAGTGATTGGGCAACAACATGGCAAATGAAATGTAATGTTGATAAATGTAAAGTAATGCATGTTGGAAAAAATGATCCCAACTATACATACAATATGATGACTAATTTAGCTACAACTACTCAAGAAAGAGATCTTGGAGTCATTGTGGATAGTTCTCTGAAAACATCCACTCACTATGCGGTGGCAGTCAAAAAAGCAAACAATGTTAGGAATCATTAAAAAAGGGATAGAGAGTAAGACCAAGAACATCTTACTGCCTCTATATAAAACCATGGTACACCCACAGTGTCTAGGTTTTTCGCCACCCCAAGCAAAAAATTTTTTGGCTTCCCCACCTTTTTTTGTTGGCTTTTACACATGACAGGACTCTGTGTCACAGTGGAACAGGCATCAGAGAGGTAGTCATGTTAGTTGGAATCTGCAAAAGCGGCGAGGAGTCCTGTGGCACCTTATAGACTAACCAAAGTGTTGGAGCATAAGCTTTCGTGGGCAAAGACCCACTTTGTCAGATGCATACAGTGGAACAGGCATTATATTTTTTGGGGGTGGTGGAATTAATGTTTTCAGAGGCTTGTGAATGGATTGTGTCCTGGGAGCAAAAGCCACCTGCAGGGCTCTCCGGGGAAGGTGCGCACGCAAATGACATCAAATCTGCATTCTAAAACGGGACAGGGCTCCCGGAGTTGATTAACTGTGAGTCAGTTGTTTCTAAAAGCGCTCCCTCTAAAGAAGGCTTTACTGTATGAATTGCAAATGGACATTTACGATGTAATTCACTGAAATTGTTCTACCAGCATATGAGTTCAAACTTTCCATATGAAACCAAAGAAACCCTCAGCAACATTTCTACTCCCTCTATCCAGAACATGAATGAGCAATTCCCCATGAAGGGGAAAACGTTTCCCTACCATATCCCATCTCAAGATGAAAATCCCTACCACACAAATCTCAAGTGAACCTTTTTATATCACATCATACATGCCCCACAAAAGGGAACAAATGCAGATAGCGCTTAGACCTCAAAGGGGGTCCCCCAACTGGAAAAAAACAACTTTGACCATCTCTCCAGGCACAAAGTGCAGGAGCTACCCACCCTAACCTCACAGGATACCTGGCTACCTCCACTGCCATTTGAATCACCAAGCCTCCCCACCTCCTTTTTAGGCAGCACTTCCCACTGCCCCCCTTCCTCCCTTAAGGGTAGAGCCCTTGCTCCTCCCAGGCTGCCCACCTTCCATGGGGTGGTGCCCTCCCCCAAGGCTGGCCAGCCCCTCCTTTCACAGGGGTGGCACCCCCGTGGCCGGCCGTTTCATCCCTGGCCGTGTCTCTGTCTCCACCCTGAGGCACCGCTCCTGGCCCAGGGGCAGCCCCTCAACGTTCCTCCCAGCTGCGGCCCCACGCAACAAGTTCCCAGCTGGCCCCCGCCCCAGAGCTGGGCTCTTATCTCTGCCATGTTTGCTGCATGGCCTGGCTGGTGGGCGGGAGGGGGAAGGGTCACATCACCGCCGCGACAAAGGAAGTGGCACCGACGGTGGCGGGTCATGGATGCGGCAGCCAGGGAATGGGGAGCTGCCGGGGACACAGAAATCCCACATCACTGTGCACATGTGGTGGGAGCACCCCCAACAGTGCCCTGTGCACGCTCCAGGCCCGGCTGTTGCACACCCCCGACACCAGAACGTGCGCTGCCAGGCCGTGCAGCACACAGCTAAATGGCCAAGCCGTCAGGGCCAGAGCCAAGGGGGGCAGCACTTACACACACACACACACACACACACACACACACACACACACACGTACGCACGCGCTGCCCCAACCATGTGCTTGTTTTTCTGATGCCTAGAACCGGCCCTGCCCACATATTCAATACTGCATACAGATGTGGTCGTCTCATCTCAAAAAGATATACTGGCATTGGAAAGGGTTCAGAAAAGGGCAACACAAATGATTAGGGATTTGGGACAGGTCCCATATGAAGAGAGATTAATAAAACTGGGACTTTTCAGCTTAGAAGAAAGGAGACTAAGGGAGGATATGATAGAGGTATATTAAATTATGACTGGTGTGGAGAAAGTGAACAAGGAAAAGTTATTTACTTGTTCCCACAACATAAGAAATTAATAGATAGCAAGTTTAAAACAAACAAAAGGAAGTTTTTCTTACACAGAGCAGCACTGGCTTGTGGAACTCCTTGCTAGTGTTGTGAAGACCAGGACTTTTACAGGGTTCATTTATTTGCTAGATAAATTCATGGAGGTTAGATCCATCAATGGCTATTAACCAGGATGAGTAGGAATGTTGTCCATAGTCTCTTGTCAGAAGCTGGGAATGGGTAACAGGGATCACATTATGATTCCTTGTTCTGTTCACTTCCTCTGGGGCATCTGGCATTGGCCACTGTCGAAAGACGGGATTCTGGGCTAGATGGACTTTTCGTCTGATCCTAAATGGCCGTTCTTATGTAACTGCAAGCTTCTTTTGGCAATGATTATGTCTTTATTTAGTTTTAAAGGACTTTGCAAATAAATAAATAATGATTTTAGGTAAATAATAATAAAATATTTTAAAATATAAGTCCAAATTTCAGTTGCTGTACTGAGTTCTATTTTATACTGTCGTGTCTGAGTGCTGATTATGAAAACTAAGTCCCCAAAACCAGAAAGGATACAATTTTAGGACGCGGCTCTGTTGTGTGCTGCTTTCTGGCAGTTTATATTTCTTTACTGCAGAGATGTAAAAAATGTCTTTCATAAACTATCAAGTGCATCTTTCCCAGCTGCTGTAAATCAGAACCACGTCTCCTAATTAACCATCATTTTAAGGCTTAAACAGGTATAGTTTGTGGTTATGCTGTAGCTATAAAATATAGCTTGGTGGCTTGAAAATGTAATAGTAATTTAAATCACTAATCAAATTCAGAGGGTTATGTGTGATTAAAGACTACTTATGTGACTAAGACATTGTGGGGTATAATCAAGGTTATGTACTTAGAGCATCACTGGTTTATTGCTAGTATATGTACTTTGCATTGTAGTTTTAAATCATTTGATAGTCACTTTATTTTATCATTAATAACTTGCATTTACATAATGCCTTTTGCTTTGAAGGATCATAAGAGTGCTTTAAAAACTTAATAACTGATACACAATATGCTGTGTAGCTCCAATATCTTATCTACCTGTGTAAAATATCATTTCATCCAATGTGAAAAATAACAGCTGTTTAAGAGAACATGGCAAATCTCTAAAACAGCTGATGTCAGGAAGTGAAGAGAGAATACCATATCCAACTGACATTGCAGAGGGAATTTGGTTAGGGAGAATGTATTTACTCAGGTTGGAATTTAGCCAGGATTCTAGAATATTCACTTCTGTATTTGTAAAAATTGCCCTAAAGTCTTTAAAGACCACAGCTGGCTCAGATATTGGTTTTGTGCCTCATCTTAAAAAAATGTTGTTATTGAAGAAACAAAGTAGCTAAACCTAAAAATGTATGAAAACATTTTATATAGTGCAACATATGTAATCATAAATATTTGATGAGTTTGAAGATATAAGTATATACTGTATCCATGCTTTCAGATAATGTTTCTTCTTTGTATCACAATTGCACTAAAAAAATCTGAGAATAAATGACAAGTTAAGCCTCAGATTTGCTAATGGTTGAAGACTGGAAGGGATCCAATCCTGCTTACATGTGTTGTCCTAGTGGACCAATCTTTTTTTGTGCTTCAATCATTCTTTACAGTTCAGTGATTTTTCTGATACAATCACAGCTGATACTATCATAAAGCATGGATTTGCATGATGGGCTAAATGAAGCAGAATCACAAAAACACCAGAAGCAGCAGATCCACCATAGCAGCATTGTCACAAAAGGGCAAACAGCAACACATATTTGCTTATTATTTTGTATGCTTTTAAAGAGTATTTTTAGCATTATAAGATCAAAATGTTTGAAGCAGTTGCTAACAAAAACCCTGAATTGCTGATAATTTCCATTCAGTGTATATGTTTAGAAAATAAAATGCTAATAGTGGGCATAATAATATTAAATTTCCATGAAATCAGCAGTGATTCATCTTATTTGTTTATATCTGATTATTTGATTTAGATATCCCAGACTGGATGTTTAAAAGATATTTTACTGTAATTGTATTATCATCCTGCCACCCATTGTCATTTTGAGAAATACAATACAGACCATTAAGGACACATATTTCCATATTGAACCACTCGGTTTACAGTACAAATAAGTTTATTTTCTGTGTATAAATGAGTTTGCCTTTATGAAAAAAAAAATCTCTACAATGTAACACAGAATGCTGTTTTTTCTAAAAGCTTTTTAAAACAGGGTAGCTTCCCCCTTGTAAGCTGGAGAGACAGGGCTAGCAAACCCTGATTGCATAATGAGCCACATCTGAGAGAGATCAGATTGTACTATAAAGAGAAGCAGGCGGCTTCAATGAAAGTTGTAAAGCCTGCTAGCAGTGAACAGGTTTTAGTGTGGAGTCCTGAAAGTTAGGACTGAAACTCTGGCCAGGTAAGATGTGTCTACACTGCCATAAAAAAACCGTGGCACTGAGTCTCGGCCTTGGTGGGCTGAGTCGGGTTGTCGAGCTAAAAATAGCAATGTAGCTATTTGGACTGAGGCTGTAGTCTGGACCTCCCCTGGTACGGCAAATCATCTCGTTAAGGACTGGTTCAGGTCCCCAGGGTGCCAGACCAAGGAGGTCCAATTTGTATAAAAGCTCTATGGGTATGATATCATTCTCTATTATTAAATTTTGTTTAGCGTTAAAGTGGGGTTTCTATAATACCCTATTGGTTTCATCCCCATTATATTTTAGGAGATTTTTGCCAGAAGATTAAATGTTATATATTGTAAAATTGTGTAGTTTTATAGGACCAAATTCTACCCCATATGCCAGGCTGTTGATGTCCATAAAGAATTTCTGTGACACATGCTTTTCCTTTTATTTGAGTAGAGTTTGTACACTTAATTGTAAATTTTGACAACCAAGGAATTTGCAATGGATCATCTACTCATTATTCAACATAGTGAGGAAAGCATACTTTATGTAAAAGTTTGCCCTCAAAATGTCAAATGTAAGCATGATTCCCTTTGACTACAAGAGGAGTAGTGAGTATGAAAATCCAAAAACAGAATGCCTCCATTAAGAGGGGAGAAGACACATGTTGACAATAGATTTGGGGGTCTACTCTGATCATTGACTGTTACACCAATGATCTTAGTGTAAATGCAGATTGGTGCTTGGAAATGCTCTGGGCTTGTAAAAAATCCCTTTGCTTGAGGCCTAACTTCTTATCTGGCATAAATATTGATTGTGCTCTGTAGTGTCTAGGCCAGGGCTGGGCAAAATACGTCCCAGGTGCCAGATCCAACCCGCCAAGCCACCAGATCCGGCCCGTGGACCACCCTGCCTGGGACCCTTAGGAATGCAGTTGCCAGGGTTTAAAACACAGTCCCTGCAGCTCTCTGCTCTGCAGGGAGAGGAATGCTTTGTGCTATCTTCGCGCCTCCTCCCTCCAGTCCAATCCTCAGCTCCTATTGGTCAGAAACAACCGGCCAGTAAGAACTGACCTCAGCCAATCTCTCAGCTCCTATTGGCTGGAAACAGCCAGCCAATCGGAGGTGAGAGATTGGCCTGAGAGAGTGGGGCAATGCAAGCCTCTTCCCAAACCCGGAATTGAAAACCAGGTGAAGGGAGAAGCCTTCATTTTCAAGTGGTCTGGGGCGAGTTTATTTAAGTGTCTCTTGGCCAGCAAGCTGCAGCACCCACAAGGCAGTCTGGGCTCTCTTCCTTTTCCTCCAACTGCTTTTCACACCTGTAAAAACATTGTCATTCTGACCTGCTAACATTTTGCTAGTTGACATAACTATGAAGTGACTGCCAGATGCAAAGCATGATGCAGTGAAGCCAGACAGCTTAGCAGCTTGACACACACTCAACCCTACGTACAACCCTCAAAGTCTCCTCCAATTTCCCATTTGCTACCCATTGAAGGGAAATCAGCTCTGCATCATACCCTGAAGGTGAGCTTCCTTCTCCTGTCTTAGCTGTTCAGTTAATTGCAGAGAACTTTCCTACTTCAGATGTAGAGGTAGCTGTCTTGGCATCCCAGCTTGTGTCATACGTACAAAGTGTAATGGAAGAAATGGTAGCACTTCAGGGAGAGCATTTTGTACTTCACTGAGCTGCTAGCAACCACAGCGAAGCCTGGGGGACACTTTTATACATCAGTGCTGACAAATGCAAACCGCAGCTGGAGTGTAATTTGCACAGCTGTCCTGTGCCCCCAGCAGCATGTCAGAAGTGACAGTCTTCACTGTATCAAGAATTCTTTATCCATTTTCCACTTGTTCAGGATACCTCTCTGCATGACCCAAGTACTAAGGAACATTTAGCTGATACTGCTCATTGTACAGTTCTTGACACTGAAATCTGAATGCTGCTATTGACTAAGTAGTCTTCAGAGCCTTCTCATTATGCATGTCTGCTAATATTCAATAACATTTAAGTTAATGCAGTTCAGATGCCATTGTCCATGTGATGTTTTGGCATGGTAATAGTTGTTGTTTCTTGTATTCGCTACCCAAAAAACTTTAACACTCAGTTAAGTTGACTGGCAGCATTTCATAGCCTTCCAGAACATCAACTGTGCATATGCTGAAACTTCAGTAAACCAGGAAATACAGATAAATATGTATTATGATCTGGACACTGCTTAATTTTTGTCATAGTTTGAGGGATGGTCAGGGCATCTTATTTGAAGATTGCTAAGATTTTTAAAAGGGATATGGAACAAAAATATTTTGTGGTGTCTGGCATGTTTTGGATGTGTTTTTCACAGAATTTACAATATTTTTAGGGTGAAATTAATAAGTCTAAATGTTCAGTTTATGTAGATTTAATTATTGTATATAGTGGAAATGAATTTTTATTGTTTTTTAATGACAAATATAAGGGGTTATGGTTCTGAGAGACAATACTGGCACCACATCAGTCAACATTGACTTTATGCCAGTTCTTAAAGTAGGGCTCTTTGAGAAGTGCATTTCCTGTTGCTCAGCAATCTCTTTGATCATCATGAAACTTATGATAGTTGCAGCTACTGGCTTTTTCTTTGACCACACTCAGGCTACATCTACACTACAAAATAAGGCCAAAGCTATTATGGTCGATGTCTAGTCAACCAATTTTGCAAAGTCCTCACTTTCTTACTGTAGGGAAGAATTCAATGTACCCCAAAGCAGTACTTCCCCATTAGGAAGCTGCTGTTGACTTGAGTGATGCACTGTGGGTTATGCTCATATTCTGGGACCAAAACTGTACAGCAGGTAGTTATGGGCTCATGGCATCAGGATCCCATAATGCACTTGTAACCCTCTTTTTCCTCCCTGGATTACTTGGGAGCAGGTCGCACTCACCTGTGTGCCTGATGCTTTGAACATAAAAGGAGATCCTGAGTACCCCAGTGGTGATGTTGTTTAGTTGGGGATTCCCTATCAACTCCCTTGTTGCAGTCCCTTGCTTCTAAAGGAATATAAAATGGTGGTGCCTCTATCTGGCTGGCCCTGTACACACTTAATGGTGTGCATTGGGAGCCTCCAGGAATAAACTTATTCCAGTAATAATCTGGATCTATCTCCAAAACAATTATAAATAATAGACATATAATTATTAAATTAGAATTAACACACCTTTACTTAACATCTTAAAGAAACAGGGTTTAACAGATTAAAATTGAATAAAAGAAATTCACAAAATACACAACAAGAAAGAAATCCATCTGGCATTTACACTGCCACCATGTATCCCATCCCAGAGTGTGCACCCCTCTGGTTTCAGAGTCCCAGACACTTGCATGTGGGTCTGCAGCTGGAGTGGAGACAGCCCTGTGTAGGTTCTGTGTGTGTTAGTCCAAGCTGAGTAGCCAGCTGCACAATCTCTCTGCCACTGGAGCAAGCCCTTCTCAGCCACAGGTACAGCCAGGGTCTCTCCCCACCAGGGACAATTACCAACAGCCTCTGAAGCAGCCTACTAGATCCAAACCCCAGCAGGCTTCCAGCAGCAGGGTTTGGTTCCAGCAGCAGCTCCTGGACTGGAAAAAAGGCTCCACACTACCAATCTGTCTCCAATCTCCAAAAATGGAGCTCACCAACAACTCTGCCTGCATAGCCTGGAAGACCCACCGTTCCCTCCTTTTCCCCAAGGGCTCATGGGAATTATAGTCTCTAGTGCTAGATTGCAGCACAAAGGATCCTCCCAGTAAAAGTCAGAGGCCCCTTTAGTAAGGGGACTACATTCTCCCCCACCAGAGAAATCCTTAATATCCCCATTAGGGAACCAGTACAAAAAAATAACAGATTAACTTACAGTACAATTGATACATTAATTTCTACTATTGGTGGGGTAACATCCAATGGAGGGTAAAGTATAGGCCCATTAGAATAGGTATAATTTAGGCATCTAGCCTTAGGTAAACACCAACATGACGAACACTTGAACTCATGCTTAGATGATACATAGTCACCTCACTGCTGACTCCAACCATATGACATGTTAACCTTCGAGGGGGCCTGATTTCTCTCTGGGACCTCCTTAAGGGCTGTGCCATCCCTTCTTCCTCCTCTACAGGAGATGTCATTTCAACCCCTTTGCTTTGTATTAGCAAAGTCTTGACCATTGCTGTCCTAGGACTCAGGCCTCATACCCAGCCTGTGCTATGTGAGCTTATGTTTTGAACTCTCTTCTTACTACAGTGGGACTGAGTTGTGATTCAGTTTGGGATGATCAGCAGTGGCTGCAAATTTTCTTGGAAATTTGCAAATGGCTTTCCCTTGCTCTGAAGTGGAGGAATAGCAGAATGACCATGGAGAAGCACATGTCAATAGCCCTGTTGACGCTTGCAATGCCAGACAGCTACCAGTCAGTTGGGAATCAGTTCAGAGTGGGCACATCTGCAGTGGAGTCTGTCATTATACATGTAGCCAAGGTAACCAATACCATTCTGCTAATGAGGATCATGGGTCTGGGAAACATGGATATCATAGTAGATGGCTTTGCTGTGATAGGGTTCCCTAACTGCAGTGGATGATACATGGAATGCACATCCCCAGTTTGGCTCCTGACTACCTTACCAAAGGAGTACATCAATGACAAGAGGTACTTCTCCATGGTACCACAGGTGCTTGGAGGTTCACAAGAGCCATTTCACTGACATCAACATGGGATGGTCAGGAAAGATGCATGACACCTGCATCTTTAGGAACTCCTGCCTCTTCAGAAACATGCACACTGGAACATTTTTCGAAGACTGGAAAATAATAGACACATTGAAATGTAGTGATCCTTGGCAACCCAGCCTACCCCTTGCTCCCATGGCTCATGAAGCCATACTGGGGCAACCTGGACCCCAGTACAGGCTGACCAAGTGCAGAATGGTGGTTGAATGTTCTTTTGGACATTTAAAGGGAAGGTTTAGGAGTCTACTGACTAAGTTAGACTTCAGCAATTACAACATTCCCTTTGTGGTGTCAGCCTGCTGTGTGCTCCATAATCTTCGCGGGAGCAAGGGGGAAAGTTATCTGGCATGATGATGGGCTGAAGCAGAGTGTTTAGCCAAACATTTTGAGCAGCCAGACTTTAGCATGATAAGGAGAGTACAGTGTGGGACAGCACAAATCAGAAAGAAAGTTTCATGAATGGCCAGTTTTGAGACCCATGCACATTGCTCTCAGTGAGGTGCCTCTGCATTCAGTGTGTTTGCCTGTAATCTCCCACACTGCAGTACAAGCAATAAAGAGACTATTGTTCAGACATGCTTTTTTACTTAGGGAATACAGCAGGTAAATAAAAGAAGTCCATGATGGGAACCCGAAGTAGGGGCGACAGACTTAGAAATGTGAGAGAGACACTCTTTTTGCCTCCCAAGGTCCTGGAGGTTAAAGCTGCCCTTAAGTCCTGCCTCCTCTCCCCTTTCCCCATGTCCTGGGGACCTTGGGCACTTTTGAGGCTATTGAATTGGGGGAGGAGGGAAAGTTATTTGGCAGATGGTGAACGGGGTTCTGGGTGGGTTGTTGTCCAGGCACGCAGCCACGTGCTCCATTACTGTCATCAGAGTGGAAAAGATACTTTCCTATTGCCTCTCCTGCAACTCCCTGCATGCTCTCCTCCTGCCATACTGCGACCCTGTCCTGATGCTCAGCCTGCATCTCCCAGGAACGTATTCATCCAGTCCACTTCCTCCTTGAACATTTTTTCCCTTGATCATTTTTGCCTACAGAAATGTGCCAGGCTGACAGCTGGTGGAGCTGGGAGAATAGGCAGTGATCTGGCTGCTGTTCCCATGGTAACAAAAAGTTATAAGGGCACACATTACAGGAGATACATTGTATTAAACCCAATCCTAATTGATGGCTAGAAAGATGGCTAGAAGGCCGGAACCAGTGGGTAGTGATCAACGGCTCGATGTCAGGATGGCGGTCGGTTTCTAGCAGAGTGCCCCAAGGTTTGGTTCTAGAACCAGTTTTGTTCAATATCTTTATTAATGACCTTGATGAGGGGATGGATTGCATCCTCAGCAAGTTTGCGGATGACACTAAGCTAGGGGGAGATGTATAGAATCATAGAATAGAATCATAGAATAATAGGACTGGAAGGGACCTCAAGAGGTCATCGAGTCCAGCCCCCCGCACTCAAGGCAGGACCAAGCTCCGTCTACACCATCCTTGACAGATGTCTATCTAACCTGTTATTAAATATCTCCTGAGAGGGAGATTCCACCACCTCCCTTGGCAATTTATTCCAATATTTGACCACCCTGACAGTTAGGAATTTTTTCCTAATGTCCAATCTAAACCTCCCCTGCTGCACTTTAAGCCCATTACTCCTTGTCCTGTCCTCAGTAACCAAGAGGAACAAATTTTCTCCTTCCTCCTTGTGACACCCTTTTAGATATTTGAAAACCGCTATCATGTCCCCCCTTAATCTTCTTTTTTCCAAACTAAACAAGCCCAGTTCATGAAGCCTGGCTTCATAGGTCATGTTCTCTAGACCTTTAATCATTCTTGTCGCTCTTCTCTGTACCCTTTCCAATTTCTCCACATCTTTCTTGAAATGTGGCGCCCAGAACTGGACACAGTACTCCAGCTGAGGCCTAACTAGTGCAGAGTAGAGGGGCAGAATGACTTCACGAGTTTTGCTTACAACACACCTGTTGATACAACCTAGAATCATATTTGCTTTTTTTGCAACAGCATCACACTGTTGACTCATATTCAACTTGTGGTCCACTATGACACCTAGATCCCTTTCTGCCATGCTCCTTCCTAGACAGTCGCTTCCCATCTTGTATGTATGGAACTGATTGTTCCTTCCTAAGTGGAGCACTTTGTATTTCTCTTTATTAAACCTCATCCTGTTTACCTCTGACCATTTCTCTAACTTGCTAAGGTCATTTTGAATTATGTCCCTATCCTCCAAAGAAGTCGCAACCCCACCCAGTTTGGTATCATCTGCAAACTTAATAAGCGTACTCTCTATCCCAATATCTACATCATTGATGAAGATATTGAACAGTACGGGTCCCAAAACAGACCCTTGAGGAACTTCACTTGTTATCCCTTTCCAGCAGGATTTAGAACCGTTAACAACAACTCTCTGACTACGGTTATCCAGCCAATTATGCACCCACCTTATCGTGGTCCTATCTAAGTTATATTTGCCTAGTTTATCAATAAGAATATCATGCGAGACCGTATCAAATGCCTTACTAAAGTCTAGGTATATGACATCCACCGCTTCTCCCTTATCCACAAGGCTCGTTATCTTATCAAAGAAAGCTATCAGATTAGTTTGGCATGACTTGTTCTTCACAAACCCATGCTGGCTATTCCCTATCACTTTATTACCTTCCAAGTGTTTGCATATGATTTCCTTAATTGCCTGCTCCATTATCTTCCCTGGGACAGACGTTAAACTGACCGGTCTATAGTTTCCTGGGTTGTTTTTATTCCCCTTTTTATAGATGGGCACAATATTTGCCCTTTTCCAGTCTTCTGGAATCTCCCCTGTCTGCCATGATTTTTCAAAGATCATAGCTAAAGGCTCAGATACCTCCTCTATCAGCTCCTTGAGTATCCTGGGATGCATTTCATCAGGACCTGGTGACTTGCTGACATCTAACTTTCCTAAGTGATTTTTAACTTGTTCTTTGTGTATCCTATCTTCTAAACTTACCCTCTCTCTGCTTGTATTCACTACGTTAGGCACACCTCCAGACTTCTCGGTGAAGACCGAAACAAAGAAGTCATTGAGCATCTCCGCCATTTCCAAGTTTCCTGTTACTGCTTCTCCCTCCTCACTAAGCAGTGGGCCTACCCTGTCCTTGGTCTTCCTCTTGCTTTTAATGTATTAATAAAAGGTCTTCTTGTTTCCCTTTATGCCTGTAGCTAGTTTGATCTCATTTTGTGCCTTTGCCTTTCTAATCTTGCCCCTGCATTCCTGTGTTGCTTGCCTATATTCATCCTTTGTTAGTTGTCCTAGTTTCCATTTTTTATATGACTCCTTTTTTATTTTGAGATCGTGCAAGATCTCCTTGTTAAGCCAAGCTGGTCTTTTGCCATATTTTCTATCTTTCCTACACAGCGGAATTGTTTGCTTTTGGGCCCTTAACAACGTCCCTTTGAAATACTTCCAACTCTCCTCAGTTGTTTTTCCCTTCAGTCTTGCTTCCCATGGGACCTTACCTACAAGTTCTCTGAGCTTATCAAAATCTGCCTTCCTGAAATCCATTACCTCAATTGTGCTGTTCTACCTTTCCTTAAGATCATGAACTCTATTATTTCGTGATCACTGTCTCCTATACTGTCTTCCACTTTCAAGTTCTCAACTAGTTCCTCCCTATTTGTTAAAACCAAATCCAGAACAGCTTCTCCTCTGGTAGCTTTTTCAACCTTCTGAAACAGAAAGTTATCTCCAATGCAGTCCAGAAACTTATTGGATAGCCTGTGCCTCGCTGTGTTAGTTTCCCAACATATGTCTGGATAGTTGAAGTCCCCCATCACCACCAAATCTTGGGCTTTGGATAGTTTTGTTAATTGTTTAAAAAAGGCCTCATCCACCTCTTCCACCTGGCTAGGTGGCCTGTAGTAGACTCCTAGCATGATATCACCCTCGTTTTTTACCCCTTTTAGCTTAACCCAGAGACTCTCTACACAGCTATCTCCTACGTTCATCTCCACTTCAGTCCAAGTGTATACATTTTTAATATACAAGGCAACCCCTCCTCCCTTTTTTCCCTGTCTGTCCTTCCTGAGCAAGCCGTACCCTTCCATACCAACATTCCAATCATGCGTCCCATCCCACCAGGTTTCTGTAATACCAATGATAGCATAGTTGTATTTATTGGTTAGCAATTCCAGTTCTTCCTGCTTATTACCCATACTTCTCGCATATGTAGATATGCTTGAGGGCAGAGATAGGGTCCAGAGTGACTTAGACAAATTGGAGGATTTGGCCACAAGAAATCTGATGAGGTTCAACGAGGACAAGTGCAGAGTCCTGCACTTGGGACGGAAGAATCCCAAGCATTGTCACAGGCTGGGGACCAACCAGTTAAGTAGCATTCTGCAGAAAAGGACCTGGGGGTTACAGTGGATGAGAAGCTGGATATCAGTCAACAGTGTGCTCTTGTAGCCAAGAAGGCTAATGGCATATTAGGTTGCATTAAGAGGAGCATTGCCAGCAGATCCAGAGATGTCATGGAGTATTGTGTCCAGTTCTGGGCCTCCCACTACAAAAAGGATGTGGACACATTGGAGAGGGTCCAGCGGAGGGCAACCAAAATGATTAGGAGGCTGGAGCATATGACTTATGAGGAGAGGCTGAGGGAGTTGGGTCTGTTTAGTCTGCAGAAGAAGAGTGAGGGGGGATTTGATAGCAGCCTTCAACTTCCTGAAGGGAGGTTCCAAAGAGGATGGAGAGAGGCTGTTCTCAGTAGTGACAGATGGCAGAACAAGGAGCAGTGGTCTCAAGTTGTGGTGGAAGAGGTCCAGGTTGGATATTAGAAAAAACTATTTCACTAGGAGGGTAGCGAAGCACTGGAATGGGTTACCTAGGGAAGCAGTGGAGTCTCCATCCTTAGAGGTGTTTAAGTCTCGGTTTGACAAAGCCCTGGCTGGGTTGATTTAGTTGGGATTGGTCCTGCCTAGAGCAGGGGGCTGGACTTGATGACCTTCTGAAGTCTCTTCCAGCTCTATGATTCTAATCTGTTAACATACAGCAAAAGTCTCTGTAAAGACAATGGAGATGTGTTCTATGCAAAGCCAAAGTTTTGCTTTAAAGTGGCCACTGTACAGCAGGTACACAGCCGAGTTCTCAAGCGAAACTCTGGACTCGCACTGAGGCAGGCCTGGTAAGGGGCCTGTCAGGGCATGGATCCAGCAGGTGGGTGGGGGGGAGAGGGACACAGGGTCCAGTCATGTCAGTAGAGCAGTGTGTGGCACGTGGCTTCCTGGGAAAATGTTGCTTTCCCAGCCTACAGGAGGCAGAGGGAGGAGAATGGGGCAGAGTGACTTCCCTCTGTGTCCGGCACACCTAGCTTCCTGGGTAGAGTGCTAACAGCTTCCCTTGTGATAGGGAATGGATGCTGACTGAATGTGCCAGAAACCTGGGTCTTGTGCTACAGCGCTTTGTTGCTCAATGAGGCCAGAATGCTACCTGGGGCTTAGCGTGGGAAGATGGCTTACTGCAGAGTATGGCATAAGTCTGGCCTCCCCAGAAACCTTGTGAGAAGCATCAAAGAGTTCCTAGATGACAGCTTCATGGAGATGTGCTGATAAGACAGCTAGCTCCATTTGCCGACACATTCATGAGCTGTTCTGCACTCCCGCCCCCCACCCCAGCTCTACGTAGTCACAGAATGCACCACACATCACACTCAATTGTCTGAACCCACATGTAGTAAGAAATAAATTGGGAAGTCATTGGAAGTGCCCTCCTGGGATCAGTGTTCAGTTGGGAGACATCCTGAGAGGAGGAGACTGGCTCCAACATTATTCAAATTTCTTGGCTCTTGCCGAGGAGGATTCTCCTTCTCTTCCTCCTTTGCTTTCTTGCTGCCTTCCACTCTGATGTCAGGAGTGTCTTGGCTGGACTTGGCCAGGCTTGGGAAGCTGATCAGTCCTTCTCCCTAAAATTGCATGTAGCTGATTCTAGAAAGGGCATGCTGGAATGATGTACTGGACCATCTGTTTGCCTCTTTTGTCTTTTGATATGACTGCCTCAGCTCCTTTATTTTGACTCTGTATTGCTGGGTGTCCCTGGAGTATCCTGTGGCCACCAGGCAGTTTGCAATCTTTGTGTAAATGTCCACATTGTTTTGCTGATTCAGAGCTCAGAGAGAATGGATTCCTCTCACATACCTCAGGGTACGTCTAGACCACCCGTTTTGTCGACGGAAGTTTTGTCGACAGATACTGTCGACAAAACTTCCGTCGACAAAGAGCATCCAGACACATTGAGTTCTGTCGGCAACGCAAGCTGCTTTGTCGACAGAACTCCGTAGTCTGGACGCAATGTTACAGGCAATAACACCTTCTGTCGACAGAGTTCTGTCGACAGAAGGTGTTATGCCTCGTAAAATGAGGTATACCAGCGTCGACAAAACTGCTGAGTAGTGTAGACGCTGGTATAGTTTTGTCGACAAAAGTCCACTTTTGTCGACAAAACTAGGTAGTCTAGACACACCCTCAGTGAGGTCCAAGATCTCCCCAGACTCTCCATGCTGGCACTGTTCTGCACCCCTGAGAACTGGAGCTCGTGGGACTTGAAGTATCGAAATTATGGAAGTGTTGGAAGTCATGGCCACGTGTGCTGCTTGGCTCTGAGGTGTGCTCACAATGCTGGCCACATGGGAAATGAAATTTAAATTTTCCTACAGTTTCCTGTTCACCTTGAGAGCGGTAGAGATTCAAGTTCTGGCCAGGGTCATTGTGAGATGCCTCCTGGAGGCCAAGAACCTCAGCTTTCACCATCTCTGCATCTACACTGCTATAAACTGGACTAGGCAACGTCGGGAATTGTGTTACTGTTCGAGAAATCAGGAGTACCCAACATCAACTTCAGCGGCCCTTAGGGGCTTATGTGGCCAAATTCAATGAAAACTCCTAGGCTATGTCTACACTGGCCCCTTCTTCGGAAGGGGCATGCTAATTTTGAAAGTGGGAATAGGGAAATCCGTGGGGGATTTAAATATCCCCCGTGGGATTTAAATAAACATGGCCGCCGCTTTTTTTCCGGCTTTGGGAAAAGTTGGAAAAAAGTGTCTTGACTGGCCTGATCCTCCGGAATAAAGCCCTATTCCGGAGGATCTCTTATTCAAAGTAGGAATAAGATGGCTAAGTAGTATTAAGGCTAGTTTCTAACTGTTAGCCATCCAATCTTTCTCCTAAATTGCTAGCTTAAAACTTTATTTTTGACTTTTTGGTGTCCTTTTTTATTGTTTTTAGTGTTTTAGTGCACTTTTAGAAAGATTGTCTTTTTAAAAAGTTTTTTATTTTTTTTAATTTTTGTCTTTTTTGGTCTTAAATCTAGTGTGTTTCAAGTAATAAAAACTCATTTTGATATGCTTGAGTTTTTGGTGCACTTTTTTATTATTTAGTCTCTTGATGCGCTTTTAGAAATAATATCTTTTTAAAAAAAATATTTTTTTATTATGAAGTGTTTGTAAAAATTTTGGAAGCCGCCTCGAATATTTTAAATAGAGAGGTGGGGTAAAAATATTTTAAATAAATAAATGAATATTCTGCGCAGTTGCATGCTTATCTATCTTTCTAGGCTGCAAGAATGAAGGGAAAAGCATGTTTAGATATCAGGAAGAATAATACCTGCTTTGGCCAGACCCATTATCTAGCTTTCCAGGCTGCAAGAACAAAGAGGAAAAAGCATGTTCAAAGGACGATGTCTACTCTGGCCAGACTCCTACCACTATTGTATTGCCTTCCTGGACCCCTATTAAATCTTACACATTCCAACACATATTACCTCTCATTTTGAGAAACATTAGTAATTTTACTTATAAACTTCCCTAAATTCCACACAAATGGACATTCCTTCACCTTTGCTGTTGAAATTATTTACATTGTGTACAAAAAAATAATGAAACAGAGATCACAAAAGGAATTTGCCCTACAGTGCTTTAAGTTTTCTGCATGAATAATTTGGTGTGTGTGCGTGAGTGTGTGCGTGCATGTGTCGCCAACTCATTTTGGATTTTGGTCAGGAATTGCATTCCATGTTTACGCCTTAGCAGGTTCAGAGGCATGGCATTATTTTTTATTTTTTTTGTTCATTTTGATCCAGTGTGATTGGTGACCTTAACAGGACAATATTTATTTTATGGAGGATTTTCTTTTCTTTTCCCTACTCTTAACTTTGTTTTACATGTTAAGTTTTATTATTTCAAGTGACTTGTAATTCTCTCCAATGGCAAGAGAATTACGTTGGCAACATTTGGAGCATATTGTATAAAATTTACAGAATAGTTTCATTATGATTAGCCTTGCAGTATTTAAACAAATAGCTTGTTCACAAACACATGCAAACTCTTGGGTTTTTTTGGATGAAAATAATTTCTGGCATTTTATAATTAGGGGGTATAATCAGTTAAAGGAAACCTTTCCATTGATTTCAGTGAGCACTGAATTTAGACGATGGTGGTTAAGATTCTTCTCAGTTTCCTATAAAACTCAAAACGATAGTCCTTCATTATCGAGGTGATTATAGCTTTAAAATACATGCAAGAAATCTGTATTGATGTGGATTACCAGCTACTAGTTCTAAGGCCTTAGTGGAACTTAATACAACCTTTGCATTTCAGGATAGTTTTGAATGTCATTAACAAGAGTTTCCAGAAGGAGGAAAATCACTTCTGCTAGAAGCTGAGTAGCTAATTTTATCCTCATTTCTTACGGTCTAAAATGTTTCAGTTTGCCTTTCCTAGATCTTCAGTGTTTCTTGCCAAAATGTTTTTCTCTCTGTTGAACTGTGTCATGTCCTGTTTTGTTTCTAAGTTGCTTCCAAGCAGTAACCATAAGACCCCCCCCCCCCCATCTGGTTTGGGAGCAGGGAATGGTGATATAAAGGGACAGTGCTACAAATCAGTTTAAACAGGATCTTCTGTCTGAATAAATTCTGCCAATTTCATCAAATTATAACATTTTACTTTCATATCTGTGGATTGGATGACAGCATAGAAAATCTGTCTTCATCCCATGCTATGGAAAAATGTAAAAACTTTAAGCTTGGTAGAATTTAATTTTTATCTTTTTATCGTTTCAACTGGTGGTAGCAGTATTTATTTTAACCTTTCTTCCCCTTTTTTTCCATTTAAATTTTCGCACTTGTGGAACATTATTGGGCAGAGTTGGACAATAGGGGTAGGTTGGACAAATTCAGAAAGATAAAGTTTTATAACTGCGACAACACAAAATTGTAAACCTATATCAAAATATGCAAAGTAAGTATCCTTAATTCCAATTTCCAAATAGCATTTTTTCCTTTTTTGCTTAGCATCAATGGCAACAGTTGTACTTTTATTGATGTGTGCAGTGTGTATGCTTGCTGACGTTTCCCACTAAAAATCTAATCCCTCCACACCCAGAAATCAATTTTCCAAGTCAGAAAAAAGATTTAGGAACCCAGCTCCTATTTGTGCCTTTGAAAATTTCCCCCGTTGTTTATCTTTTTGTCTTTAAAAATCTGCCTTATTTAGCCTCGGGCAGCACATGCACATGTGCAGTACTGTTGAATTCAGTGGGACTGCTCACATGCTTAGAGTGAGGCATGAGTAAGCATCTTGCTGAATTGGGGCCAAAATTACAATAGAAATTGTCATGGTTTACTATGAAATAATACAATTTAACAGCAAGGAAAACCCAAATGCCTTCAAAACTCTTGAAATACTTGCCACAACATAAGGTTTGAATCAGACTCTTGTTACCATTTTAAAATAGAAGTTTATTTCCTTAAAAAAAATCCTTTTCATGAAAATATTTATTGACAGCAGATTTTCTACAATTGCACTAGAAGGGACATAGAGATACTGAATGCTGCAAAGAGTGCATGTACCACTAAAGCCACTTAAAAGAACTCACTTGCCACAGTAACCAGGACGGAGAGGACTGAAATCTGCCTTGTGCTATATGGGCTCAGGCATAGATACTGCAGCAAGAGAATTGTGTTCCACAGACTTGGCCATGATTATTATGGTAGCATGGAGGTGGCAGGGGTACCATTGTGCTAGGCACTAACCCAGTGTAATAGGGATAATGCCTGTCCTACAAGCTTTCCAACTAGATAAACAAGATAGACAAAATGGTAGGAGGGTAAAGAGATATAGAGTAACTTGCCCAAAGTCACACAGCAGGATAGTGGCATGGTTAGCTCTCCTGATTCCCCAACGCCCTATCCACTTTCTTAGGGTACGTCTACACTAGCTCGTTAGTTCGAGCTAGGGAGGGTGATGAGGGCAAACGGAGTTGCAAATGAAGCCCAGGATTTAAATATCCCAGGCTTCATTTGCATGTTCCCGGGCGCCGCCATTTTTAAATCCCCCTTAGTCCGAACTCCGTGCCCGTGGCTACATGTGGCACAGAGTAGGTAGTTCGAATTAAAGATCCTAATTCGAACTACCATTACTCCTCGTGAGTACCGTAACTCCTCGTGAGTACCTCGTACTCACTTGCAACTCCGCTTGCCCTCATTACCCTCCCTAGCTCGAACTAACGAGCTAGTATAGACGTACTCTTACTGCTTACAAAATTACAGCTATTCCCTTAAGCCCTGTGAGTTCCTTCTTTGGCAAAAGAAGTCTGTGTTTTTATGACAAAACTCATACCTCTGCCTTTCCTCCCTTGGTCCTCTTATCCTGCCCAGATGCCAGACAGTAGCATTGTGTCCTCGATCAGCAGTATTCATTTGTGAGGCCAGATGAAGGAGCAACAGTGTGGCTATGCATAGAGTAAAGTGCACAGTTCTAAATCTAGTAATGGGCTGTAAAAATTATAATTTAAACAATCTGTTGCTGCTTTGAATCCAGAATTAAAATCTTTCCTCATAACCGAGTGAGTAAATGCAGGAGAGCATACACAAAACTTCTGATGGCTGCTGTTAGTCAGTCTTAATTTTACTCTTTGAGTTCTAAATTGAATCCCTCTGAAGCAATTTTGGTTCAACTTATAATTTCTCTCATTTAGAAACTGAAGAATACACCGAAGAGTCTTTCAGTTAAAAAAGTCCCTAGAACAAACAGTATAAATCTCCTGTAATTAGTCATAAAATTTGAATAAATTTACAATTACCATGGAGTAGGAAGCAGGCATATGCAGCATTCAAAACACACAGAGTGTAAAATGATGTTATTGTTGCCTTTCGAAATAGTTCAAAGTGTAATCTGTATTACTCAGGAAAGAACTGATAAGCAAAATGACAAAAGCTTGTTTCATGAGTGATTCCAAGCAACCATAGTATTCTAACCAGCTGATTCTACAGCTATTTTTGGTATTGTAGACATCCTGATTACATACACAGGGAATGGGTTGGAGCCTACATATATGGTAAGCTAGTCAGGAATCCTGGAACATACTCTCTTGCAATTCTTACAATACTGACAACCGCTGTCTTCTACATTTATATCGTTAAGGGAAGTCCAACAAGTGACCATGCTTAGTTCTTTAATAAAAAACAGATGTACACTTCCTGCTGGCAGCTATTTTTAGCTGTAATGCAGAGTCCCAAGTGTTAACTAATTGAGTCATCAGGTTTCATATCTGGCCACAGAAAATGGCAGTGGAAGAGGGAGAATGCTTCCCAGAACAAGTAAGCCTTTGCAGATTCTGAAATGAAATTTAAACGTATCATTTATAATAGTACTTAAATCCTTAACTAGCTGAAACAAACACTACAGATAAAGAAATTCATTTAGTTTTATTTATTGTATCATCTAGCCTACATTTGGGGGTTTTATATTGTTTTGTTTTGTTTTTTTACTATCGACTGATGTAGTATTCAAATGATATCCAGAAATTGGTATTTTCTCTTTCATCCGTATTCTACTCAGGACATTGTGGAAGAGGATTCCAGAAGGAGTTTTGTATTATTTCATGATGTGCCATAGGGCTAATATAACCTGGATATATTTATTTCTAGCATGCCCTCATTTTACTATTTGATGTTTTTCTTCAAGTAATTTGTACAACTAAAAGAAACAAATGCCTATTTTTTTCAAATTTTGTTTAGCAGAGCTATCCCTTTTTGACTGAATTGTATTTAGCCAGTACAATTTAGAAAGAGAGAATGTTAATGATGCAATTAGTATATTAATATTGTTAATGTCAGGCAGGTGATGAGGTTGAGAGTATAGTTTACAATCTTCCCTTTTAAAGCACACAAATATAAGTCTTTAAAATATGGAATTTAGCTTTTGAAGAAATAATAAAGTCCAAATTTTGTTCATCCATTTCACCACTGGGTTGTCTGCTATTGATTTAGGTACTAGTAAACCTCTTCATTTTGGAATGTTAATTGCTAATCATCCTTTGTAACCAGTGTGACTACTCTTATGTATTAATATGGGAAATACATTTATTTTACTTGGAATAACAACAATCAGATTCCCAGCATTTGTTTAAATAATGTTATGTTTTGAAGAGCTAAGAGAGTTTCCAAGAAGACTGATGCACTGACAAGTTAAGAAATGCTTAGGAACTAATTTTCCTGCAGCTGTTTTAGAAAGTAGAAAAGAAAAATCTATGGTCATTTAGCTCAAGTCATAGCAACATAATATACAACTTTTAAGTGTCCTTTGTGAAGGAAAGTTATTTCTGTAAGCTAATTCATAATAACTGGTTTTTTTAAAAACTGTTTCTAATTACTCTTTTACTTGTGGACACTCTTGCTTTATATGTTGTTGTGTTAAGGAGGGCTCTCATAGAGTATACAATTTAAAAGTGGGAAAAAAAGTGTATCAAGTTATATTCACTTCTGCTGCTTTAGTAGTACATTTTGTGCTTAAGAACACCAGCACAGGATTTAAATGTTCTGTGTGAACAACCCATGTAAATGTCTGTTATTTTCCCTAATATGTTCCCATTTACTACGTACATAACATGAACACAGTTATGCTGAAAGCACAAATATGCAGAGGTTTCAAAAGCAAAAAAAGGCATATCAAATATAATTAGGCAATTTGCCTATTACAAAGAGCACATGAAACCATGTTGCTTCTTTTTGCATAGTAGAATGAATCATTGCAAGTACGGTATCTGAGCATGGATACTTTAGAAGTTGGTACCATCATGTTCAATATAACATAATGTGTGTGAGTGACTGCTTGAAGTTTAAAAAATCGCTATATCCCAGAACAGTGGCTTAGGAAGTCTGCTGACCCACTACATACTGTGCATGATCATTGTCACAATAGAATGGAATTTACTGTTGTTAGCCAGCATTTTGTTAATAGCTGAGTAGAGCTAGTGTTTCTGTGGGTCTATGGCATGATGGTTTAAACAGAAGACCCTGCTAACTGAGATGGACTGAACTATGGAAAAGAGCTGTTCAGAAAGGGTACAGTAAAAAAAAATTCTGCTTCTCAAAACGTTGTTCATTGCAGGTTCTGATTCTCGTTCCCTTCACATCTGAATCTCCCATAGGGTGCAATTGATGTTTTGGATGTCCTGAAAAAACAAGATAGGCCACACACAGCTTGTTGATTTGGTATTCAGAAGTGATTTTTAGTTTTTGGCTATTTTTACTTTACTGCTGATTTGTGCTGTACATACCTTCAAAAAGTATGGGGAACTACTAAAATGTGGATGATAGATACCATTGTCAGCTATTCACAGCTTACTACTGGAAATGTAGAATAACCTGAGTTTTGATTAATCAAAAAATTAGGTGTGCTAAAGTTATTGTGCTAAAACATAAGTAAAGAAGTTGCACTGTTTAGTTTAACTTGATTACATTGCTCAGTTAAAGGTTACTTTTATTCTTTAAAAAGCCAATGATGTTGAGATCTTTGCTTAATATGTATCATTCTAGGATTCAGAAATACAGTCTAAATCCTAGCTAAGAATGGAATAGATAAAATCAGTGTTGAATTTCCAGATAATAAAGCTGATTAAGGAGGATATAATTTGAAAACACTTGTGGAAACAAAATTGTGGCTTTTTCAAAAGAGCCTCCTAAGGGACTTCCTTTGAGTTTGTAAAAGCCCCATCTTAAATTGTTGTGGTCATATAACAACCTTTGAAAACCAGGAAAATGTTAATACTGCAAAGTAACTGTGTGAAAATGCTCACCCATGCTCAGCATAGCTGTTTGTTGTTTACATGTAGTTATGTTTGTTCACTTGAATGGCAAAAGCAAGTCTTTATTTGCCTTACTTTTCTCCTCCTGGGGGAATTTTGCACCACTTCACAATGCAAGATTTACCTAAAATTAATGTTCTGCTCAGTTTCATTTTTTCCCACCGAATTGGCACTACAGGGATTCTGGCTGCCCCTAGGGGGTCTGGACCTGGCAGATCCTGGCTCCCCATTTTGTGGATAGGCTGTGGGTCCCTGGTTTGCCAACTCTATTTGTTCATGTGATATGGCCAAGCCCCCTCCCTGTGTGGCAGCTGCTGGAGCCAGGGAGCTGTATCCCACAGGGACAGGCTGGAGCAACAGGTGGGAGCCAGATCAATGAAGTGTTGCTTTCTGGGAGGGGATATTGTCAGAGTAAGTGGGGAGGTCATGACTCAGGCTGCTCTGGAGGTAGCCAAACCTTTAAATTGTGCCTCCCCCCACTATCAGCAGTTACAGGTTGTCTCTTCTGGGTGGGATGGTAATGAAGCTGAGTGCAGCCTGTGGCTGAGTTGGTGAGGGGGTATCTGGACTGGAGGTGCTCTGCAGCTGGTCTTTTATGCGGGGAGGGGGGGAGTGCAGATGTCTGACCCTGCAGCTGGACTCTGGGGGCAAAGTGATGCAGATGTCTGGTCTGGGAGGCCCCCCGTAGCCCTTTCCAGCACCTCACAGATACCCACCTCCCAGTAAATGCACCTTCAGTGCCCCTTCCAATGCCCTCAACTGTCTTTCCTTCCTCTATAACTCCCTGTGAACTTGAGATCTGCTAACCCTGTGAGGGCAGGGTGAAAAAATAAGAATCAACTAAAAGACTGGAGGGACAGATTTTACTCCCAAACCAGCACCTATGACACACCCACACTGAAGCGTGACAAAACAGTAACAGAGGGACAGGAAAATCTGAGGCTTCCTAAGCCCATTGATGCACTTCTGTCCTACTGAGACCGTGCTTTCCACTGCAGAAACAGAAAATGGCACCAAAACTGATAATTGTATGAGTGTTACAAGACCTATCAAGAGCTTCAGGGGGTAGCCGAGTTAGTCTGTTACAGAAAAAAACAGCAAGCAAATGGTCTGGTAGCACTTTATAGACTAACAACACATGTAGATGGAAAGGGAAGCTACTGAGGTAGGACTTCTGGGGTGTGTCTACACAGCAGCATTATTTCAGAATAACTGGCGTTACTTCGAAATAACAAAATATGCATCTACACAGCAAGCCATTATTTTGAAATAATGTCAGGCTGGGTGACTTCTTCCTCCAACTCCTGCAACCTTTATTTCATGAGGAGTATGGGAAGTTGAAGGAAGAGTGCTCTTCCTCCAACTTCCTCCTGTGTAGATAGCGCCAAAAGCAAAGTTAAGCTATTTCAAATTCAGCTATGCAATTGACGGAGCTGAAGTTCCATAGCTTAATTTGACTTTTGCCCTGCTATATAGAAGTACCCTTAGGCTATGTCTAGACTGCAAGCCTCTTTCGAAAGAGGCTCTTTCGAAAGATACTTTCGAAAGAGCCTCTTTCGAAAGATAGCATCTAGACTGCACGTTGAACTTTCGAAAAAGTGGCTTGCTTTTTCGAAAGAAAGCATCCAGTGAGTCTGGATGCTCTCTTTCGAAGAAGCCCTATTTACATTGAAGAACGCCTTCTTTCGAAAGAGGAACTTTCGAAAGAAGGCATTCTTCCTCGTGAAATGAGGTTTACCGCCATCGAAAGAAAAGCCGTGTTCTTTCGATTTAATTTCGAAAGAACGCGGCTGCAGTCTAGACGCAGGTGAGGTTTTTTCGAAAAAACTACTTTTTTCGAAAAAAACCCTGAGTCTGGACACAGCCTTAGAGAGGTTGCCAAGTGTAAATACTCTACCACAGACTACTATAGCAGTACCTCTGGACCTGATGAGCATATCAGATCCAGTCTTGGCATCTCTCGTTAGTCCTGGAGAATGAATAAGCTCCATATCTTCCTCAGCATCAGTTTCTTTTGTATGAACTGCAAGTTACATCGCCTAGAGGCTCTCTTTGATGAACTATGCAGGTCAGCCCCAGCAAGGTTTGTAAACTCCCCTGAGATCCTAATGGAGGACATAAATTCTATGGCATCCCTATGTTGTATAGTCAAATAGTAAAAATGTAGTCAAAAACTTTAAAATTAAACATGCAGGTGTGTCTCAAATTCTTTATGGCACCAGTATTTTTTGTGGATTTAATTGGATAATAATACTAGTGTTGGTATTATCAGAGCTTGACAAATAATGTAATCTACTTGCCCGTGGCGGGTAGATTACACTCCGAAAGAGCCGGTGCAGAGCGTTCTGCGCATGCGCATAGCGCAGAACCGCGCGGCTGGTGAGTGGGGCTCACTGCCGCTTGGCAAGCCCATGTGTATTATTATATTCCAATACTAGTGTTGGTACTAGTGGTATAGCACTTTTCATCAGCCTTGTTGGCTACTTTTGAGACATGATATTCCAGAAAATGTCATGAAACTCCTATAAACAAAGCTAAATGCCTCTATTTCTTTTTAAAATTATCTTATCTTGTTACTTTTTTGACCAACTACCTGCAAATGGTCATAAGCAATTCTTCAGTGATAGAAGATCACACACAAGCATTTACAGGCAGAATTATTTGTATTGATGAAGTTAGAATAAATGGAATCAAAATCAGGCATATAACGGAAAGTTAGAAACAGCTTTTAACATTGCCACTGTGGCTTTGTGATCTCTTGGATTGCCTGTGTCATATGTGTAGGGAATTCAGAGATAGATTATACTGGCTTTTATTTTCAGTTCACTGCACTTCTGACTAAAACCTTCCACTTAAACCTGACTGAACTGGAACATGTTTGTTTATTTATTTAAAAACATATTATAGGAATCTTGTTAACATTGTTAATGTTATCTCATTCAATTGGGATGGTGATGTCTAGTGTTATTAGGTCTGTGGTTGGTTTTGGTTTCTCAGTTGGTTTTGGTGGCATTGAATTTGAGATTTTTGCCCCTAAAGACTAAAAAATATATTCTGAATCTTATTTCTGAAATGAGATACATACAATAGGGAACACTGGCTGGGAAATGGACTAGATTATTACATTCAGGTCTAGATTCTATGATCTATAGAATATGACTTTGACAGTGAAAGGATGGAAGATAACTTGAAGTTGGAGCTTGGTATGCACTGAAATTATCTCTACATTGTATTATTAATTATAGCTCACCAGGTAGTCAGTTTCTGAGAGAAAGACAGCAGGGAATATATCAATATTTATCCCATGGTGTTCGGCACATTAGAGAGAGTTGTTATCTTTAGGTCAATATAAACTCAAGACAGCCATCACAGAGCTAAAAACAGCAATGAAGGCAAGTGATTTCTTTTCTACTGGGGAGCGAATGATGGAAATATTTTAGCTGTATCTAAAAATTATGGCAGAGTCAATACTGCTGTATTAAGAAAGGTTTGAATGAATTTCAGAAACACAGTGCTGTCAACATAGGAATATGAAGCGTAAATCTATTGTCTTCCTTCTATTTCAGGTTGTCTAGACTGCAACCTTCTTTTGGAAGAAGCTTTTCCGGAAGAGATCTTCTGGAAAAACTTCTTCCGAAAGATAGCATCCACACTGCAAAAGGGCATTGAAAAAGCAATCTGCTTTTTTGAAAAATAGCATCCACACTGAATGGACACTATCTCGCATTTCAGCTGTGATTACTATGGAGTGGCCACCAAGGCACCTGTGCTTTTTCCGAAAGAGCTCTTTCGGAAAATGTCTTCTTCCTTGTAGAATGAGGATTACTAGTGTCGGAAAAACCCCTCTGTTCTTTCGATTTTCTTTCGGAAGAATGCGATTGCAGTGTAGATGTAATTAAAGTTTTTTCAGTAAAGTGGCCGTTTTTCCGGGAAAAAAAACCTGTAGTGTAGACATACCCTCAGATAATTGTAATCAATTTTACTTGCCCTTTTACTTGAATCAATACAGTTGATGTTAGTGTCACTGTGCAATGTGAATTAGCCTGTCTTTTTCACATGAAGATCTCTGATAGTGTGATTATGTAGGTTTGCACTACAGTCATCTCATCATTACTGTGGTTTCTCCTTCTATGAACATAACTTTTCTTATTTAGTATCAAAGAACATATAGCAAGTAGTATACTTATAGGCTGTGTCTACACTGGGCCACTTATTCCAGAAAATCAGCCGCTTTTCCGGAATAAGCTGCGAGCTGTCTACACTGGCCCTTGAATTTCCGGAAAAGCAACGACGCTGTACTGTACAAAATCAGCTGCTATTCTGGAAAAACTATTCTGCTCCGGCTCGGGCATAAGTCCTTATTCCGGAACACTGTTCTGGAAAAGGGCCAGTGTAGACAGCCCAGTAGTCTTTTCCGGAAAAAAGCCCCAATCGCGGAAATGATGATCGGGGCTCTTTTCCGGAAAAGCGCGTCTACATTGGCCACGGACGCTTTTCTGGAAAAAGGGCTTTTCCGGAAAAGCATCCTGCCAATGTAGACGCTCTTTTTCCGGAAATACTTATAACGAAAACTATTCTGTTTTAAGCATTTCCGGAAATTCATGCCAGTGTAGACACAGCCATATTGATCATAATATATCATTTTTATAGGGTTCTGAAATTAGGAACTATTAGAGCTGTTCTCAGTTCAACACACAACACCATATTCACAGGAACAAACATTTTCTCAAATCCTTGGACACAACTAACACAACAAACTATTCTGTGCTTCAGTGTTGTATATATCAATGAACTAGAGAAATACAACCTAGATGAACTACGATAATGTGGGTATATAACTGTCTGGAAAATCATTCTCAGAAAGTAGTTATTAACGGTTCACAATCAGGCTGGAGGGACATAACAAGTGAGGTTCCACATGGGTCTGTTTTGGGACTGGTTCTGTTCAATATCTTCATCAGTGATTTAGATGATGGCATAGAGAGAACAGTTATTAAGTTTGCAGATGATACCAAGCTGGGAGGAGTTGCAAGTGCTTAGGAGTGGAGGTCATAATTCAAAATTATCTGGACAAACTGGAGAAATGGTTGGAGGTAAATAGGATGAAGTTCAATAAGGACAAACGCAACGTACTCCCCTTAGGAAGGAACAATCCGTTTCACACACAGAGAATGGGAAGTGACTGTTTAGGAATGAGTGTTGCAGAAAGGGATCTAGGGATCATAGTGGACCACAAGCTAAATATGAGTCAACAGTGTGACACTATTGCAAAAAAAGCAAACATGATTCTGGGATGCATTAACAGAATTACTGTGAGCAAGGCACAAGAAGTCATTCTTCCACTCTACTCTGCACTGATTAGGCCTCATTTGGAGTATTGTGTCCAGATCTGGGTACAGCATTTCAAGAAAGTTGTGGGGAAATTGGAAATAGTCCAGAGAAAAGCAACAAAAATGATTAAAGGTCTAGAGAACATGAGCTGTGAGGGAAGTCTGAAATAATTGGTCTTGTTTAGTTTAGAAAAAAGAAGATTGAGAGGGGACATGGTAGCCGTTTTCAAGAATCTAAAAGGGTGTCACAAGGAGGAGGGAAAAAATTGTTCTTGGCCTTTTTCTGATAGGACAAGAAGCAATGAGCTTAAATTGCAGCAAGGGAGGTTTAGGTTGGACATTAGGAAAAACTTCCTACCTGTTAGGGTGGTTAAACACTGGAATAAATTGCCTAGGGAGGTTGTGGAATCTTCCATCACTGGAGATATTTGAGAGCAGGTTAGATAGATATCTGTGAGTGATGATCTAGATGTTGCTTGGTCCTGCTGTGAGGGCAGGGGACTGGACTTGATCTCTCTAAGTCCCTTCCATTTCTAGTGTTCTACGATTCTGTATGTAAGCAGATGCAGTTATTTGATAGATCCAGTTGAACTCAGTGAGATTGGTCAGGTGTCAACCAGTATGTACGTTTTTTGTTGTATTCTCAGGTGCATATTTGCATGGTTGTCACAACTCCAGTTAAATCACTAATTATTCGAGACATAATATTAGCACAGAGGTGGGCAAGATGCAGCCATTGGTCTGGATCTGGCCCACTAAGCCACTGTATTTGGCTTGTGGCTGCCCACCAACACCTAGCATAGAGAAGCTACAGTCTCTTTAAAGGCTGGCAGCTTTCTGCTCTGGACACTAACGAGGGAGGGAGGAGGCTGGAGAAATTTTGACAAGGGCAAGGGCAGGGTGTGAAGACACCTCCCTCCTTCCCCTGGGCCCCACCCATAGTAGAGCCACCTGGAGTAGCCTGTAATTGCAGCAGACAGGCAGAGAGCCTGCCTCAGGGTCCTGCAGGGCTTCTGACTGGCAGCCACCTAGGTAAGTGTCTCCCAGAGAGATCCTGTCTCTGGCACTTCACCCCCTCTCTGCCCCCAACTACCTGACCCAGGTCACCATCCCATTGTGCCCCAGGTCACCACCCAAACTCTCTGCACCCCCTCTTTCCACCTCCTCCAGATCACAGCCCTTTCCCAGACCCTGCATCCTCTCCTACACCCCTCCCCCAGGCCAGAATCCTTTCCTGCATCCATACCCCTTTTCAAACCAAGCACCCCATTCCTCTGCCCCAGATCATAGCCGCTTCCTTCACCCAAACTCCCTCCTGCATCCCAGTCCTCTACTCTAAGCTCCCTTCTGCACCCAACCTCCATCCCAGAACCTGCAACCCTGGATCACTTACCAAAATCTTGGGGTGCCCCCCCAATTAAAAATTATTGCCCATCTCTGGTTTAGCAGGTAATTTTCAAAGGCAGAAATGGAGGCTAGGTGTCGAATTCCCATTGAAGGCAGTGACTGTAATTGTTAGCTAGGTGCCTCGCTGCCACTTGTACCTTTGAAAGTCCCCTCTCCCCTTGGTATACAGACTTGAAAGAACAGCATCTATTTTTAATTTTAAACCTGTGCTTAAAATTTTTGAAGAACCTATCATTCAGACTTTTTAGTAGACAGTGAGTCAGAATACTAATAACTCATTAGAATCATAGAATTAGAATCATAGAATCCTAGCACTGGAAGAGACCTCAGGAGGTCATCGAGTCCAACTCCTTGCCCAAAGCAGGACCAACTACAATTAATCATCCCAGCCAGGACTTTGTCAAGCTGGGACTTAAAAACCTCTAGGGATGGAGCTTCCACCACCTCTCTAGGTAACCCATTCCAGTGCTTCACCACCCTCCTAGGGAAATAGTTTTTCCTAGTATCCAACCTAGACCTCCCTTACTGTAATTTGAGACCATTGTTCCTTGTTCTGCCATCCATCACTACTGTGAACAGCCTCTTTCCATCATCTTGGAACCTCCCTTCAAGGAATTTGAAGACTGCTATCAAATACCCCCTCACTCTTCTCTTCTGCAGACTAAATAAACCCAAATCCCTCAGCCTCTCTTCATAGGTCATGGGCTCCAACCTCCTAATCATTTGGGCTGCCCTCTGCCTTTCCAATGTGTCCACATCCTTTTTATACTAAGGCATCCAGAACTGGATGCAATATTCCAGATGTGGCCAGTGCTGAATAAAGGGAAATAATAACTTTCCTAGATCTGCTGGCAGTGCTCCTCCTAATGCAACTTAATATGCCATTAGCCTTCTTGGCTACAAGGGCACACTGTTGACTCATATCCAGCTTCTCATCCACTGTAATCCCCAGGTCCTTTTCCGCTGAACTGCTACTTAGCCAGTTGGTCCCCAGCCTGTAACAAGGTTTGCATTCTGTTTTAAAAGGGCAGTTTTCTGAAACCTCAACAACAGGTACACCTGAAGAGAATGTGATATAGCCTGGCAAGAAATTGCAGTGTTTGGTTGGATAGGAAAACAATTATTCCAATCTGCTGAGGATGATAAAAGGAGTTTTAAGTAGCCTTTGTAACACATGTTTTCAAATTTTCTTGCATTTACCCATTATGGCATCTTAGAATCCTTTATAGTTCTCAACCCTGATGAAAATGTACAGAATTTCAGCAATATCCATGTTATAGTATTATGCTGAGGATATCAAAAGTGGACCAAGCAAGTAACAGTTTGCCAGTGCAATTGTTGTTGACAATGAGAGATCCCCAGTCATCACTTCAGATACTTATTTGCCAGTGTGGCCAAGAAGGAAGTGGATTTCCTGCATGTACTTTGAGGAGGAATTTATCATTTTGACAGGATTTTTGCAATTGAGATACTCGATCTAAAAGGCTGCAGGAATATTTTGAAGTTCTTCTCGGTTTACTTTGTTGTAAAATAATTTTATGAGATGTTTTAGTCTTTGAGCCTATAGATTCAGGTTGCACTGAAAAAGAGGAATATGAATTTATGATCATGTGTATATATATAATCTATGACAAAAATGGTCAGTGAGCCAGGGGTGAGGGGCTCAGTTAAGGATATATTCATATGTAATTGCAGAAAAAATGTTTAGTTTACCTGCAACCAGGAGGAAAAGTCTCCTTGAGTTCCAGAACAATGTATTTATTTATTTGTGAGAGAAATGGATCACAATTGTATCGAAAAAAGTGCTGGCTGCCAGTGGGTCATGTTTATAACAGCATAATATTATGGCCAATTTATCATTTGAGTTCTAGGTTCTAAAGTTTAGGCCTATTGTTAAGAAAGGTGCCTTTTACTGCAATAAGCTTACTCTCACCATCAAAACACACACAACTATTGTAATTTGTTTTCACAGATTTCCTCATACTGCTGCAAGATTGCCTTAGTTAGAAGGGATTTCAAATTAAAGTAACATGTTCATTGAAATTAGGTAATTCTCTTTCTTCTTCCCCAAAAAGCTTAGGCATGGTTAGCGTCTTTCTGTTAGTGACTCCAGCCCAGTAAGAACCTGCTCACCGTTTCCCTTCACAACAGCTAGTATTAAATATAGAATGAAAAACAAAACCCTGCTGTCAAAATAAAAGACATTGTTTTAATAGTAAATACTGTAAATAGGGTAAAAAGCAAACAGAAATGAGAATAGTAATAGTACCATGAATACAATGTTTATGGGTGATCCCTAAGTAAGGTTTATAAAGACCTATCATTGATCTTTCAATGAAAGATGGTAGAAGGTGGATTTCTGCCTGAGGCTAGCTCTTCAAACTGTTTAGAGAGTATACTTCCAGCAAAATGTGGACATATGTACGTTAAGCACATTGAGCATTGTGTCTTTGTTCCGAGATGTGCACTGGCCACAAGGTTATTTACAGGAGAAGTGTGTGGTATGGATTCCGATCTATAAAGCTTTAAATAGTTTGAGTTCTATCTGCCTGAGACTGTGACTCTACCCAGGTGATAATCACCCAAATTGCTCAAACTAAAAGCTCCCTCTATCCTCCCATTTTAACAGAATAAAGGCTGATGATGGGACATTTTTCATGAGGTTGTCTTTGGCATCATCTACAGAACATGCACTGCTAAAAATCAGAATTTCTATTCTATGTTCTTGGTATTTGAGCTGTAGTTCAGATGCATCATGGCCTCATTTTCCTCTATGATCTGGGTTCTGATCACAACTATATCACTTGTGATTCACTAGAGAGCTCAACCACAAGTAAGATCCCAGTGCATCAAAGGAGATGTAGTCCAGACATTAAATATTGTAATTTGGTTCCACAAACCAGTGTTCTAATTTGCTTTGACTCAACCTAGAATGAAATATTTAATGTATAATTTCCCAATAGAAAATTAAAGAATTAAAAAAATATAGCTTGTGTGGGAACAGCATTTTCTGTTGAAAAAAACAATTTTTAATGAAAAATCTTAACCAACATTGCAACACACACATATCTTGACAACAAGCGTTTACGTTTAGTGACCCTAATGACATGCTTCTGCAAAGTTCACCTGTTTAATTTGGTGAAAAGAAGGCTTAATGGCATTGGAGTCTCCGGCTTGAGAGAATTGCTAGGAGGTCCATTTATTTGTGGCTGATTTAACATGTTTTGCTTAAAGTAATTTTGCATGTTCCATGGAGAGTAATCTTGTAGTTGAAATTGAAATAATAGTGAAGGATGATAGCTTAACAAAGGATAGGGTAATAAAAAGGCAGCAACCCACTAATGTTAATCCCTGATGGGCTGTCACCACTCTATCTACCTTTGCCTCCGCAGGTATCAGCGATCACAGCTCTCTTTGGCCAACTATTGTGGTTCCTGGCCAATGAGAGCAGCGGGAAGCAGTGTCCCAGTCCACGTTACTTCCCGCCATTCCCATTAGCCAGAAATGGCGATCCACGGCCAATGAGAGCTGAAGTCACTAATCCCTGTAGAGGGGAAGGTAAATATGGTGGTGAAGCCCCTCCAGGGACTAATCCTGACAGACTGTATCTAGCCCATGGGCCGGTATTTGCTCACCCCTGACTTAAGGTAAATCTAAATTGTGCACAGAATGCCTCCATCCACAGAGGAGGACAACAGTATAATTTTCAAGATACAACAGCCAGAGGCATCATGGAACTATAGACTAGCTTGTGGCAGTGTATTGGGTGAGGGAACTGTGTCATATGGGAGAGCAGTAGAAGTACTAATTGGAAAACCTATGCTAAAAAGGGAATTTGTCTTCAATTTTTCATTCTGACAACAAGAGCATGTACCTGAAGTTGGTTTGCTGCCTGTGACTGTGGAATGCAGAGACGCTGCGTGTTCTTTCCGAGGCTGGCATCTCTGGGCTGGTCCACATTGTTAGGTGCTCTTCACAGCTACATTTCAATTTAATTTCTGATAATTCTGTTCTTCAATCCTGGATTTTTGGAAAGGGACTCAGTAATTTGTATGTAGATCTTTGCTTTTTATGCTATTTGCAAATCTTGGATATACTCAGTGGTATAGTGTTTTCCTGGTTAAAGTGGTTGTGTGTGAGCCTTTGGGATTGCAATTAGTTGGGTCACTTTGCAAGGAAAAAGGGGCTCAAGGCCTGTGAGGCAGAGGTAATGTTTACATCCCAGGGGCTGGAAACCAGGGGAAGGTATTGTTAAGAGAGTTCACCTAGAGACCTGGGAATAGACTTTGATTTTCAAATAAGTTAGGTCCATTATTCAATTTGATTTGATTGGTGGCTTTTCTTTATAAGTGGGGTGGAAATATATAGAGAGGGAAAGCCAAAAGTCCTGTCAAACTTGATTGTGCATCCCCAAGTAAACAGCCAGTGTCCTGAACTCAAAAAACTCCCAGGGATTTGGGAGCAGTAGGCAAGGACACCCGGAAATGCTTTTGCTGTTCTCATTGCATGCAGTCACATTACTTCTTGGCTGCCAAAATATGGCATGTGATTCTGCAAGTTTATATCAGCTTCAGGTAACTAGAAACCCTTAAAAAAGAAAGCTGGAAGTGACAACTCTGAACCCTGCTATAAAGTGCTTGTGCTATCTCCTTATTAGACAAAAGGATGTGTCATTATTTCCTGATCATGTAGAAGAAAATGTAAATGGGTCCCTGTTGATTTGTCTAAACCTCACAGGACAAAACAGTGTTATGAGATTTAACTGATTAAGTCAGATGAAAATAGTTCTGCTGATGGGGGGAGGGGAAGGAAGAGGGCAACTTCCCCAAGGCCTGGTCCAGGGCTCCCGCGCTGCCACTGTGGCAGCAGTAGCAGCTGGAGTCTCAGACCCTCTAAATCACTGCCAGAGCCACACACTGTGCGTTCTAGGTAGTGCTGAGGGCTGCCTGGAGTAAGTGCAGCACACTTGGAGCAGAGCTGACCACTGCCTAGCCCCAGCCCCAGCCCTGCCCCGCCCCTTCCAGGGTGTAGAGTCCTCTCTCTGTCCCTTCCCCTTGCCCACTCTGCCCCACTGGATGGAAATGTCTTTGTCACATCCAGTCGTGAGACAAACAACTCTGTGGCAAAATCTGACAAGCAGTTTCTGAGTAGTGAGTGGGGGAGGGAGGGGGCATTACATCTCTGCTCTATAGGCTAATAAGGAGTTTGTTTATCATCTCAGCATTGGCTAGGCTAACTTCATCCAAACTGGATGCCTTTTTGTATCTTATCGTATTGAGGTTTCAGCATAAAAGTTTACTTCCCTGACTTTTGAGGTTTTCAGTATGTTAAAGAGTGGCCTTTGAAAAGACATGTGTCACCATATCGGTATTATATCATTGGATCATGTCAACATTTCCCTTTCCCCCTCCTCTTCTATTCTATTCCCTCTGCCCAAACATTTACAACGAAGGGGGAAGGGGTAAAATTAAACATTAAAAAATGCAGTGCTTTTAGTCTGGCTTGAATTAATCCAAGAGGCTGAGCCTGATTTTGCAAATTGTATATCCCAGAAATCTGGTATCCCCAAGAAGCATTGTAAACAGCTAATGGTAATTGTCATCCACTTGTCGACTGTGCCAAACAGGCATCTCATTAAACTGTGATAAAAAGGGCTCCCATACTACTAAGTACATCCTCATACTTTTGGTAGCCCTGATAAAATGCTTCTCTGTTTTTTTACCCCAGCTACTGGCAGTTGTTGCTAACCACAAAGAATATGAATTGTCTTCTGTACCAATCTGCATTGCACAGCTCAAGTGCTCTTCTAAATTAAATTGCTTTACTGCTCCTTTTTGTGTAGCTGTTTTCAAAAAAAGTTTAGTGTATGAAGCAGAATAAATTGTAAAAGGAACTCATTTTTGATAGCCCCTAATTAGACAATGGCATCTTCATTTGCTTGATTAGGAATGCTTAAGATAACTCAATATGTAATGTTCAACATTCCATTCCTGGAAAAGCAAAGTAAGCTAGTGAAGAATAGATTCTGCTATTTACCATCACAAAGTGCAATACCAAATGCAAATTGACTCAAAAGACACTGAAATACAATCCATGGGTGTGTGTGTGGTTTTTTGTTTGTTTGTTTTGTTTTTGTTTTTTTTGGTAGGAAAGCTGGTATGTGAATTTTTCTGAAACAGGAATCCTATCAATACAAGTACTAATACAAGTAACATTTTCTTGCTACCTGTGCTGGCAAAGAAAAGAAAGTAAACTTAGGGTGTGTCTAGACCAGTGTTTCTCAAACTGTGCTCCATGGAGCTCCTGGGCTCCGTGAGACATGTCCAGGGGCTCCGCAAGGTTGACAAACTGGAAACATCGATAGGTACAACACATACAATCAGAGAACTGCTGGGGCTCCGCATAAATTTTTTCGTATGTGAAGGGCTCCAGAGCCCAAAAAGTTTGAGAACTGCTGGTCTAGACTACAGGGTTTTTCCGAAAAAAAGTGGCCTTTTATCAAAAAAACTTCCCCTGTGTCTAGACTGCTGCCACGTTCTTCTGAAAGTAAATCGAAAGAATGCGGCAGTTTTTTTGACCACGGAAAACCTTGTTTTTATGAGAAAGAATGCCTTTTTTCGAAAGGCGCTATGTAATACAAACTGTGCTTTTTCGAAAGAGAGCATCCAGACTGCTTGGGTGCTCTCTTTCGAAAAAGCGGCTTGTTTTTTTGAAAGTACTGGTTGTAGTCTAGATGCTCTTTTTCGAAAGAGGCTTGCAGTCTTGATGTAGCCTTACTGGCATATATTATTTTGCTCTTGTTTATGCCTTAGAGTGCTTTCTTCTGAACAGGAGTGCTACTGTAAACAGCAGAGCTTAAAAGGCAGTGTTTAGGTATGAGGTAAGGTTGAGTTTCCACTTGGTTTCGAAGGTGTCATATCTTGCAAGATTGTTCCAAGATGACAGAAGTGTCACACAGTCATCCATCCCCTCAAGATTTTGTCAGTAGCCAGACTACTGCTTCCAGAACCAGAAGGTTGAGTTCAGTTCTGGAGAGTCACATGCACACCTGAAATGCAAAGGGGTTTGTAGTAGAGATTCTAGTTTTGGTACATTCTATAGATTCAAATTCAAAGGAAAGCTGCAGCTCAATTAAATCAATAGGATTTCATTAACTTAAATACCGTTGGCTGTCATTTAGCCACTTTGGGTTGGCCCAGAATGGGTTTTGTGACTTAACCTCATTCTGCTGTAAAATTCTTCCATTACTTGCAGGAATGGCGCTTTTTTTTTTTTTAACAAATACTGTAGCTTTGCCTGGGCTCTGCACTTGCGTTTGAATTGACAGCTGACTGATTTCTGTAGGTGAAAGTTCTAGATCTCTCTGTTGTGGCAGGTGATGGTGTTGCATTGGGTTTTTTGCCATTCTGGGAAGCCATTGCTTTGAAAAATACAGCATAGTAGTTAGCAGGCATATGTTTGGAAAAGTCTTAAGATTTTAATATTAATACTTGCATTAATCTTTGCAAAAATGGGGCATACTGGTAACATTCTTAATGGAACTCTTAATCTATTTAACTCGCATCTTTATATAGCACATCTGCTTAGAAATGTTTATGAAAATGCTTACATTTCTACTTAGGCCAAAAGGGGGCCCAATTCTAAGTTACTCTAAGGTCCTTTACAACAATCCAGAAATGCGAAGGGCTTTACAAAAAGTGCAAATATGCACTCGAGAATATCTCCTGTGCAGAAGGTCTCGGAACCCAGGGTATAGCTGGTGTTATGGTTCTCTTCATTAGCCCTTTTTCCTAGTCGCCAACATGGAGGAGATGTCCATGCACTGTGGCTATTTTCTGTTTTCCAAAAACCATAGGGAGCGATAAGGTGAGGGTAAGTTACAGGAGTAATTTGCACGATGGGCTGAGCAGGCCCCCATCAGTCCCAGAATATAGAGAGTACACAGCTTAAGTAAAACAGAGTGAGATTTGGCACTGGGATAGCTGACATTCAGTTTAGCTTTTTCTATTTATATAGTTTTCTGTTTTATTTGTTTGTTTGTTTGTTTATTACCACTGTTGTGCCTTGGAGTCCTAGTCATGGTTCAGGATCTCATCGTTCTGTACAAACACCAAATAATTTTATACTTTTAATACACCTTTCCACCTAAGGATTGAGACACACTTCAGAATATAAGCCTTGCAATGTTGCTGTGCTTTTGGAGGGTATAGTCATTCCCTTCTACAAAAGAAAAACAAGCACACACAAAAATAAAGGACTTGGCAGAAGTCTATGGTAGAGTTGGCCATACAATTCTGGTCTCCTGTTCCTCAACCAAAAGATCTTCTCTATAGCTATTTTATGCCACAGATAAAAACAATGACTCTTTTTGTAAGAGCAGGATTTTTTGCCATGTATCCTAACTCTGAGTCCCAATACTTTTGTTGAGTATGCTATGCACTAGATGACATCTTGGCTACTGTTCCTGTGCCTTGCCCATATTCTGGTATGTATATGTAATGAGCTCTTGCAGTCTTTAGTTAAAATTCCAGCTAATATCAACAAATGTTCCCTAAATAGAGACTGCAAGATTTGGCCCATGTTTAGTAAAGCAGTTTCGGATCCCTTTGTGCTATATTTAAATAAAAAATATATTAAAGTTTGAAACTCTCTAGTCTGGTCTAACAACATCAATGGTCCGGCATGATTTTAGTTAGCCAAATGTTCATTTCTCATGGGTATGACCAAGTTTCCCACGGTCCCATAAAGTTTGTTTACAAGCACCAGTGCTAGCTGTCAGTGTTCTGTGCTGTTGTTTAACTCTAATTTACCCCATATGTTTTCTAAGAGTCTAGTAAGCCATGGAAGTGTTGTAGTGCTCTTAGACAATATTGACCTCCTGTGGTCTGGCAAATTCTCTGGTTCAGCATCAGTTCAAGTCCCCAGGTGCTGGACTAGAGAGGTTCAGCCTGTATTTCCATGTCATTAATAGGTTTGATGGTGAGTATATTTCTGTATCTTGTTATGTCAAGCTAAATTTTTCCTTTCCTCCCCCAGTCTGATACAAATGCGAGTTATCTACGAGCTGCTCGAGCTGGCAACCTAGAAAAGGCTCTTGACTACTTAAAAACTGGAGTGGACATCAACATTTGCAACCAGGTTGTAGAATATTTTAATTACATTTCCCCTCATTGTCATTTCTACTCTTGCCTAAGTATATATTATTACTTCATATAAGTTATAACTTGCATTTAATAATTTGAATCTTATTGTGTATTTGCATTTCTTATAAAACAAATCATATAAGAAGCTATATTTCATTTTTACTAGGATAACATTAAGATATTCAGTTTTATTTTACATTCTATTTGTGTAACACTGAGGTTTGTGCTAATGTGCCATAGCTAATGCTGCTAAGACTCTGTAGTCCAGTTGAAAACTTATTATTTCCTTTAATGAAGTAGTTAAAATGTTCATTTGAAAATAGCTTCTTTGGGAGATAATCAGAATGGAATGTAATTCTTTGGTCTCGTGATAGATTGTTTGCTGCACTGAACAACGTGTCAACCTTTCCCTTCCTCTTTTTTTTTTCCCAGAATGGGTTGAATGCTCTTCATCTTGCTTCCAAAGAAGGTCATGTAGAAGTTGTTTCAGAACTGATAAAGCGAGGTGCCAATGTGGATGCAGCAACAAAGGTCAGTAGTTCTTGTCTAGCTGTTGTACTGTTTGCCCAGACTCCATGTAAGCAAAGTGTCAGCCAATTGATTGAGGTCTTTGCTATAAACATTTAAGTAATTAAATATTTTCCCCTGATGGTGTGACTCTCAAGAATTGTTCAACACGCTGTTTAGAATAAACATTGAACATTATTAGTCAGGGTGTTAAATCACAACAGTTATAGAATATTGTCTGTCTTTGTTTTGTAGAGATCTTTTAAAATATATTTGACCCTAGAAATATTGTGTGAAGAGTGTATTACTACCTGAAAACATATTTTAGAATGGGTTCTGGGGTCAATGTGCGTAATCAGATTTTCAGTTGTGAATTCTTTTAAACAGTTTTCACATTTCATCCCTCTCTAATTTCAGAAAGGAAACACAGCATTGCACATAGCGTCTCTGGCTGGGCAGACAGAAGTTGTTACGGTGTTGGTTACAAATAAGGCCAATGTCAATGCACAGTCTCAGGTAAAGCAATATCTCTGAATGTCACTGAACAAAAAAAGCGTTCATTATGTCAGTCTCTTTCTCATTTTTAAAACTGTAACTTTATTGGTATCTGTAAGACAATTGTTGGAATTCGTGATGGTTCTGGAGAAGTGGGAGATTGATAGACCAAGATAGGAATGAACAAAATCATTCTGGTAAAATAAGACCAGTTTTTCCTTTAATTGAGGGACAGGGTAACTTTTTTGAGTCAGGGGCTCCTGACTCAAAGAAAAATCAGTCAGAGGCCACACAAAAGTGAGAAGCAAAAAAAAAAAAAAAAACCCCATCTCTGACTGAGAAGCAGAAAGACACTCCCCACATTCCCCTGGCACACCAGACCTAGGGAGGCCCAGGCTAGTAGATTTTGTGGGTCCCCTTACACTCTCAGGTGATGCCAAAAGTGAGGAACTCATTGTGTGAGAGGGGGCTGCCGAGCTGTGAGGTCTGGGCAGGAGAGAAAGGTGCAGAAGTGGGTTGGAGATTGATGGGTTTGGGAGGGTGCAGGAGTAGGGTGGAGATGCGGGGTCTGGGCAGGATGGGGGAGGGGCACAGGGTTGAGTGAAGAAGGAAAGCCCCGAGCCTTGGGGGCCAGATCCAGGCAAGCTGGGGGCTGGATGCTGCCCCCGAGCCATAGGTTCCCCACACAGGCTTTAATCCCCCTAGTTATTGTCTTTTATGGCAGGCGAATGCCTGAATGAACATATCATCTCCTTCGCCCAAGGCTCTTCTTACCGGTAGCAAGCCCAGCACATGGAGGATGAGGAAAATGATTAATGTGCTTTCCAATTTCTGTCTTTCGAAAAAGGCTGTTTGGGGAGCAGAAGGGTGTCTCCTCAGTTCTTTAATGGCTTTATTTAGCCTTTTCAGTGTTCAGCGTGGGGTAAAACCTATTTTGAAGTTAAATTACAGTACTTTTCTGTAACAAACTGTATGCATTGTGTGCAGATAATCAATGAGAAAATTGTGACTGTGAAGTCCAGTGTTGTTTATACTGTGCTTAAAAGTATCATGTTATATGGAGCACGTCACCCTTCATCTTACAATCTCCCCTCTGGTAGTATCCTACTAACTGCATGTTACCTGTCCAGAACAGATAATGAAAAAGCAGAGCTGGTAAAGAACTCCTGGTTCAAAGGAAAGATCCTATCAAAGTAATCCACTGTTATAGCCTGAAGGGGTTAACTCATTTTTCCTTTGTAATTTTTATAAGGAAGTGCTTTTGGAATATGAAGAAATAAAACACTTCTTTGAATTAATGTGCAAGTCAGCTATAGAAAATTGAGAGAAAACAAAAAGACTATTAAAGGGATAATTTAATGTAATTTTTTAAGAAACAGATTTCTTTATTTTTAGCAAATTAAAATAATTTTAATAATTTGATTTACTTCTCTCCATTAGTGCTGCTCATTTACCACACGCAATTTCACTCAGCTAGTTAAAAAAAAAAGGTTTTATTCTTTGGTTCTTGTGTATTAGCCAAATGCTGCAATGTTTGATTTCCAAACAATGTCGGAGAATATTTAAATCCAAATGGAACAAAAATGTTTCCATAGACTCCTAGGGCTGGAAGAGACCTCAGTAGTCTTTGAGTCCAGACCCCTGCCAACCCGAACTAACCCATCCCAGCCAGGGCTTTGTCAAGCCGGGACTTAAAAACCTCTAGGGATGGAGATTGCACCACCTCCCTAGGGAATCCATTCCAGTCCATCAACACTCTCCTGCGGAAATAGTTTTTCCTATTATCCAACCTAAATCTCCCCCACTTTAACTTGAGACCATTGCTGCTTGTTCTGCCATCCGTCACTACTGAGAAAAGTCTTTCTCCATCCTCTTTGGAAGCTCCCTTCGGGAAGTTGAAGGCTGCTATCAAATCCCCCCTCTCTCTTCTCTTCTGCAAACGAAATAAGTCCAAATCCCTCAGCCTCTCCTCATAGGTCATGTACTCCAGCCCCCGAATCATTTTGGTTGTTCTATGTGTTTTAAGTAATTTTCTTTAAAAGAACTATTGGTTCATCTATTGAAGACAGAATGCTAGGCTAGGAAAGCACCATTCTTGGAGCCTTTCAGAACAGTGGGTTTAGTCCTGGAGACAATCTGAAAATGCAAAGGGCCTTACCATAAAGGCTATAGAAGGTTGCTTTCTGCAGTGTCTTAGGTCAGTTGAGTTAGCTTAGCATTATTGAGAAGCTCTCTTTACTCTGAGTAATAGGAAAGCTTTCAGACCATTTCACCTGGTCATGCTGTGGCTTAGGCTTCCCCTAAGGTCTTTTCTAGATGAGGATATAAAGGTGTGATGTTAGCATGTGTGAGCTAAGGCATGCCAACAAACACATTTTAAATGATATAATGTAGACATATGTGCTACTCTGGTCAATTGTAATATGTCTTAGAGGCCTGGTTTTCACAAGCATGATAAATGCCACCATTTTTCTGTGGTACTCATGCTAGTGTTATTCTAAACTTCGAACACGTGTTAAAATTATGACTGCTTTGTCCACACACACCGGGATTTTACAACATGCGAGTTAACATTTACTGGATAATACATGGTAAAAAACAAGGCAAAGCAAAACTTGAGCCTTGTTGGCATAAAATGCACATTGATTGGGTGATGCTACTTTCTCTTACTGGACATCCCATTCAGTTCCCTCCGTTAAATTGGAGGTGCTTCCCCTGTAATTTGCTGGAGATGTCCTGCCTCCTGGATTTCATCACCTAGCACCTCAGCTGCCCTATGCGGTAAGCAGATGATGGAGAGGGAGACTGCTGGCATCTCCCCTAGGAAGGCGCTTTGGAATAATGAACATATTTAGTTCCTACACAAATACCCATGGATGAGGATGACCTGTGGGGACTCAGATCCTTTGTATGCAGGGTCCCAGTGGTCCCTAGAGCCCCATGTCATAGGCTCGTCTATAACTAAGGTTTGATGCTGGGTTTGAGCACTAGTTATAACACATTCCTTTTATGACCTAGGACCTGATTGTAACATTCTGCTGAATTTAGCATCCCAATTGAGCATTTAGAATATTCAAAGATGTGTTTTTCCTGATGCTGACCCTGCTTTTTGTTGGCTTAGCTTTTCCTCCTTTTTCCCTGAAGGCAACAGCTGTCCTTTGCTGACAGAGCCAGCTTTGGGCACACAGGAAAGGAAGGCCTCTGTGAACCAAATCTTTTTATATATTTTTTTTTAAATAAACATTTACTGTGTCTGTCTTTACATTTGTTCACAGAGGTTTTTATTATCTATGAAAGAGTTAATGTTAAATTTAGGCTGTGGCCCTAGTGGCTGCTTCAGCATCTTAATGATTTAAAAAAAAATATGGTTTCTCTGTGGCTTAATCTGACAGTTATGATCAATTGAGGTGAGCCTGAAGAGTTATTGTGCACCTTACAATGTGGATAGTATTTGGCTTTTTTAAACAATGAAAGGGTAAAATTGAATTAAAAAGAATAGGCCCCTTCTGTTTGTACTTTAAATTCATATTTAAAATATTCTAGCCCATCAGTGTCCTTGTGTTTCTTAAGGTTGTACTACATCAATAAACAGCTGTAATAATAAACTTACTGTTTGAAAGGAAAGGAGTGAAAATGGCACACTATCTATGTGTGCTTTTAATTTGACTACCAAATATCACTTGCCATAGTGAATTTTTTTCTGGGCTTTTTTGTATCTTTTTATTAAGCAGAATTAACTAATATTTCAGGGTGTGATTCAGGAAAGTACTGAAGCACCTATTAACTTCAAGTATTGACTCCAGTAGGATACAAACACCAGCTTATGTGCTGTCCTCAATAGTGATATTTTCCTGAATTGGACCAAAATATAAAAATAGCCAAATATTAATTATGGAGACTGCACTGGCCAAATGCATTCCCTTCTACATGGCTTGTCTTCATTCCTTAATTGCCTTCAGAGCTCAGAATTTTGCTGCCCACTTGCTTATGCAAACAAATGTCAACATTTCTTCCAATTCAGTGCTTTCCTGTATTTGTGAGATCAGGCTCAAAAATTCCTGAAATTGTTTTTTAGCCTTTTTGAGAGACTTGTCCTTTGCTTCCTCCCCTCTTCCCTCTTCTCTTCCTGCTTGTTGTGCCTTCATACAGCTTTGATAGTACTGATGTCTGTTTGCTAGAGTTCTTGTTAGGTGGGAGAGCCCTCCTGTACTCCCGACTTTACTGCCTCTCAACTATTTAAAAATGCCTGCTGAAACCCATCTTCCTGGGTTTGCTCTCATGTCTTAATTTTCCTTTTCCTTGGCTGTAATAATTTATTTTCACTTCATAACTGTGTTAGTTAACTCCTATTAACACTAGACAGAGGCTGAATCAGAATCCTGTTCAAATACAAAGTTTTGTTTTATTTTAGGCTACATGGTGGGAAATTTGAAAGGGTACTCAAAGTCTCCCTTTTTATTGACTTTGCAGTCCTGTTAATATTGTTGGCGCTTTGTGGTTGTGGTCCTCTCACATCTTTACTGCCATAGACATTTTGGCTTTTTGTTAAAGTTGCTTACTGAGGTATAATTTGCCCAGAGAAGAAAAGGAAAGATGATTCTTCAGATCCAATAGTCAGATGAAGAGCTAGAGCAAAATGATACAGATATGAGCCAGTAGCCTAATAACTTTTATTTATTTAATATATTCCTGTAATGTCAGTTAGGGATGTAAAAAATGCCCTACAATAGTTAACTGGTTAAACATTTTGTTTAATCAATTAACCACCATGGGCAGGGAGGCTGCTTTAGCCCGCTGTGCCACAGGTGGGGTCCAGCTGACCAGGTCTGTCACGGCTGTGGGCAGGGTCCTGCCAGCTGGACCTACCATGGCTGCAGGTGGGGGGCTACTTTGGCCCAATGTGCTATGGGTGGGGTCCAACTGGCCAGGCTATTAACCGGTTACCTTGTAAGCAGTCTGATAAGCTATGTGCTTACCAGGTAACTAGTTAACTTCTAGGGTATGTCTACACTGCCACCCTAGTTCGAACTAGAGTGGCTAATGTAGTCATTCAAACTTGCAAATGAAGCAAGGATTTAAATATCCCAGGCTTTATTTGCATGTTCCCGGGCGCTGCCATTTTTAAATTCCCCGTAGTTTGAACTACCTGCCTGCAGCGACAGGCGGCATGGGCTAGGTAGCTCAAATTACAGCTCCTAATTCGAACCACCATTACTCCTCCTGCAACGAGGTGTAATTCGAACTACCTAGCCCATGCCGCGTGTAGCCGCGGGCAGGTAGTTCGAACTACAGGACATTTAAAAATGGCGGCGCCTGGGAACATGCAAATAAAGCTTGGAATATTTAAATCCCGGGCTTCATTTGCAAGTTCGAATGACTACATTAGCCACCCTAGTTCAAACTAGGGTGGCAGTGTAGACATACCCTTACATCCCTAATGTATCACTTCTCTCCAGCACTGTTTTGAACAGGGTGGGCAATTATTTCTGATGGGGGGGGGGGCCCACTCCAAGATTTTGGAAAGTGGTTGAGGGCTGCACTCTTCCACAATATAAATGGAGGATATGCGGGGCCTGGGATGGAGGTTGGGTGCAGAAGGGAGCTTGGAGAAAGGTATTGGGGTATACGATGATGTGTGGGGTCTGGGAGGGAGTTTGGGAAAAGGAGGCAGTTGTGACCTGGAACTTGGGCTTGGGGTGCAGGATGTGACCTAGGGCAGGAGGAGATTATGATCTGTGGCAGAGAATTGGGGTGCTGGATCTAGGAGGGGGTATGGGCTCAGGAGGTGGGCAGAGGGTTTGGCTTATCATAGAATACTAGGACTGGAAGGGACCTCAAGAGGTCATCGAGTCCAGTCCCCTGGCCCCATGGCAGGACCAAATACTCTCTAGACCATCCCTGATAGACATTTATCTAACCTACTTTTAAATATCTCCAAAGATGGGGATTCCACAACCTCCCTGGGCAATTTATTCCAGTGTTTGACCACCCTGACAGTTAGGAACTTTTTCCTAATGTCCAACCTAAACCTCCCTTGCTGCAGTTTAAGCTCATTGCTTCTTCTTCTATCCTCAGAGGCCAAGATGAACAAGTTTTCTCCCTCCTCCTTATGACACCCTTTTACATACCCGAAAACGGCTATCGGCCTCAGTCTTCTCTTTTCAAACTAAACAAACCCAATTCTTTCAGCCTTCCTTCATTGGTCATGTTCTCTAGACCTTTAATCATTCTTGTTGTTCTTCTCTGGACCCTCTCCAATTTCTCCACATCTTTCTTGAAATGCGGTGCCCAGAACTGGACACAGTACTCCAACTGAGGCCTAACCAGCGTAGAGTAGAGCGGAAGAATGACTTCTCGTGTCTTGCTCACAACATACCTGTTAATGCATCTCAGAATCATGTTTGCTTTTTTTGCAACAGCATCACACTGCTGACTAATATTCAGCTTGTGGTCCACTATAACCCCTAGATCCCTTTTTGCCGTACTCCTTCCTAGACAGTCGCTTTCCAGTCTGTATGTGTGAAAAAGATTGTTCCTTCCTAATTGGAGCACTTTTCATTTGTCTTTATTAAACTTCATCCTATTTACCTCAGACCATTTCTCCAATTTCTCCAGGTCATTTTGAATTATTACCCTATCCTCCAGAGCAGTCGCAACCCCTCCCAGCTTAGTATCATCTGCAAACTTAATAAGTGTATTTTCTATGCCAATATCGAAATTGTTGATGAAGATATTGAACAGAGCCAGTCCCAGAACAGACCCCTGCAGAACCGCACTTGTTATACCTTTTCAGCAGGATTGTGAACCATTAATAACTACTCTCTGAGTACGGTTATCCATCCAGTTATGCACCCACTTTATAGTAGCCCCATCTAAGTTGTATTTGCCTAGTTTATTGATAAGAATATCATGCGAGACCGTATCAAACGCCTTGCTAAAGTCTAGGTATACCACATCCACCGCTTCTCCTTTATCCACAAGATTCGTTATCCTATCAAAGACAGCTATCAGATTGGTTTGACATGATTTATTCTTTACAAATCCATACTGGCTGTTCCCTATCACCTTGCCACCTTCCAAGTGTTTACAGATGATTTCCTTAATTACTTGCTCCATTATCTTCCCTGGCATAGAAGTTAAACTAACTGGTCTGTAGTTTCCGGGGTTGTTCTTATTTCCCTTTTTATAAATGGGCACTATATTTGCCCTTTCCAGTCTTCTAGAATCTCTGCTGTCTCCTATGATTTTCCAAAGATGATACCTAGAGGCTCAGATACCTCCTCTATGAGCTCCTTGAGTATTCTAGGATGCATTTCATCAGGCCCTGGTGACTTGCAGGCATCTAACTTTTCTAGGTGATTTTTAACTTGTTCTTTTTTTATTTTATCTTCTAAACCTCCCCCCTTCTCACTAGCATTCTCTATGTTAGGCATTCCTTCAGACTTCTCGGTTACCCCTCATTCCACGAGGAGTAACGGTAGTTCAGACTAGGAAGCCTAGTCCGAACTACCTAGTTCGTGCCGCGTGTAGCTGCGCGGCATGGGGTTCGAACGAGCAGAGATTTTAAAATGGCGGCGCCCAGTTTATGCATATGAAGCCCGGGAAATTCAAATCGCGGGCTTCATTTGCAAGTGCGGTATGCCTACATTACCCTCCTAGTTCGAACTAGGAGGGTAGTGTAGACATACCTGTAGCTAGTTTGAGCTCATTTTGTGCCTTTGCCTTTCTAATCTTGCCCCTGCATTCCTGTGTTGTTTGCCTATATTCATTGTTTGTAATTTGTCCTGATTTCCATTTTTTATATGACTCCTTTTTTATTTTTAGATCATGCATGATCTCGTGGTTAAGCCAAGGCGGGGTTTTTTTCATATTTTCTATCTTTCCAATGCAGCGGAATAGCTTGCTTTTGGGCCCTTAACAATGTCCCTTTGAAAAACTGCCAACTCCCCTCAGTTGTTTTTCCCCTCAGTCTTATATGAGATCGGGGGTAGAAATGTGGGCACAGATGACTGTAGTGGAGAGGGGTTGGGGTGCCAGAGGGAGGCTCTCTCTCTACCGATGTGATTCCTGACCAGCCACCCAGAACATTTCTCAGGCAGCTTCCCTGCCTGTCCCACCTCTGCACAGGCTTTAGGGGCCATGTGCATCTGTGAATAGGAGCGTGAGGGGAGAGGAGAGTGGTGCTTCCCACGCTGCCTGTACTTCAAACAGGCAGCTCCCTTTGGCCAGAAACTGCTAGGGGTGGGGCCAGCCTTTCCCCAGTCCCCCCCAGCTCTCAGCCAAGAAATGCAAACGGCCCAGCATCCACTTTTCTCAGCAGTGTGTAGGGGTGGGGCAAGCAAGGAGTCTGCTTGAGGCTCCCTGCTGTGTCCACGAGCCGGCTCCGTTGGCTTGGCGGGCCAGATGCAGCCTGCGTGCCCTGTTTTGCCCAGCCCTGCTTTTGATAATATATTTTCTTTTGCTGCTTCTGGCCGGCTTCTATTCCCAGTCTCCTAAGGATGTGGGGGCATTTGTACATTTAAAGCCTCTTGTTAGATGATCCTCTCCACTCTTGAGGGCCCTAATCTGGGAACCTGTTTGAGTCCGCTCTTTTGTCAGTAGAATGCATGATCCTTCCAGATCATTTCACATTCAAATGAAAACAGTTACAGTTATCTTGGTGAGGTGCTTCATGCCACTCGCAAGTCTGTGTAACCTGAGAGTAAATGGAACTCATACAATCCCTTTGAGGTCATTTTAAAGGACAGTGAAGTATTAGGGTTACACAATATTAGGGAGGACAGAAAGATTGTTGATCTTATTTATGTTGTTCTGTTTATTTATATATGAATTAATTTTGTACCCCATGGATGGTTGCTTAAAGTGCAGAATATAACCATTTTGAGTAGCCGTTATGTAATTTAAATAGATGAAATCTTTCCTACTTTGAGATAGAATCAAGGCGATCTCAGCCTAAGACAATTCAAAATGCAAATCAGCAGGCTTGTTAAGCTGCTTTCCAGGTGGCTTGAGCGCAGCACAACTGTTATAAACCCATTAGGCCATCTTATTCTTATATTAATTGTATGGATTTCAGAACTCACTGTCATGTCAGAGACCTGGAGGAAAATTTTAAATGGATTTGAAGTTAATCTCCAAAGTAAAGTACTAAAAAGAATGACCCCCCTCCAGCGCCTGGAAAGATTGTGGTCCTTTTTTGCTGAAACAGGAATAAAAGTGTTGATTGTAACTCACCTAAGAATTGTTGGTTGGAAACATGTTCAGAAATGCTGAGGAAATGCCCGTTGAAGATCACTTAAGTCTTGCTGACTCTGAGATTTCATGGTGCCTATAAAGAGTTAACGGGTTGCACACAGAGGTTGTCCTTTTTCCTTCAGTTGTTCAAATCATAGGAAAATCTGAAGAATGTAGGAACAAAGAAGGGCATTGGCATGTACACACACAAATTAAAAACAATGGAAAGGGGAGCAAAAATTGCTCTAATTTTCTGAAGGGGTCATTGCTCCCCAAATGCCCTGGAGCTATATGTATCATATTTTCCTGCCCACTTTGTAATGCCTGTGTTGTCCACTGTGTGTGAGATCTAATAAACCTTCTGTCCAGAATGACTTTGCCTTGGGGCTTTGGTTTTAGTCATCTGTGTTCATATTTGAAAGAAAGGGAAAACATTCCCAGCTGGCTGTAAGGAGTTGCCTTAGACATGCCTATCCAGCTGCCTGAAAGCTTGCACCATGCCCCCACTTTTCCCCTGCTCCACAGCATTGCAGCATGTGAGGCCATCTCCTACTCCCACTGCAGTCAGTGGAGGTTTTGCCATTAACTTCAACATGGGCAGCAGCACAACTATTCTCACCCATCAACCTGAATGCAGCAGGTCATTGATATTCACAATGTTATGTGGGGTTAGTGGATTACCAATTGTATGTAGGAGAACATATTGTTTTAGAGCACCATAGACAATATTTATACAGTATGTTTTTCTCTTTCAGAATGGTTTCACACCGTTGTACATGGCAGCCCAAGAAAACCACCTGGAAGTTGTTAAGTTTCTTCTTGACAATGGTGCAAGTCAAAGTCTTGCTACTGAGGTAAAAGATTGCTTCAGATGTACAAAGTTTAGTATATGTCAGGGTTATCCAGCTTTTACAGACTGAGTTTTCTGTCAGTCCTTCACAGACAGAATTGCAATCTAATAAAATGCTCCCTCTAGAAATATTATTAATGACTTTTGATCTATTGACTTTTTCCTGGAGCCTCTCACCCCTTTAGGGAGGAGGAAGGAGGCTGAAACTCCCTCCCTTCCCGGAATCATCCAAGGACATTGCTGATCGAGTCTCCATTGTCAAAGAGTGAGGGGAAAGTGCATAGTTTGCTGCATTCCTCGCTTTGCCTGGCAAGTGCAGGGAGCAGATGAACCTGGACCTGCACCAGCCAGGGAACATGCGCCCCTCCCCCGGCTGTGCTGCAGGCACTGCAGTGGTCATGAAGAGGTGCTTCTTACCTGGCCCAAACCTGTTGTGGTGAGGGAGGGCTGGAGTAATCCTCTCACCCCAGAGCAGCCTGCATACTGAACCGCTCATCCACAGCCTAACCCCTAAAGCAATGATTTAAACTAAGCGTGTACATTTTCATTTTATTTTCCAAAAACTAATTGAGCTAAGGACCCGAGCATTGCTGGATAAATATTCTAGTATGTCTATACAATTATACATATGTATTCCTTTCTAGATGTTATTTATCAGCTTGTTTTCTTGACTTTATTATTGGAGTGTAATTTAAAATTTTCCCCACATCTATTTGATTATATAGTATGATCTGTTTCCATCCCTGGAGAAGTTGTTAGAATTATAATCCTAGCACTTGTGTATGTTTTTATCTTTTTTTTTATTAAGGTTTTAAGATGTCAATTTAAGGTTATTTATATTGTTAAATTATCACCACATAACAAATATTAATCACAAATAAATCATTTAAACTTTTTTCTCTTTATCTTAAAATAAATGGTGAAAAGACAACTGTTTTGTTGTTATGCTAAAATATATCTCCTATGTCCAGACCAGGTAGTACATAGACAGACAGTTACTTGCAAGTGTAATTTGTGGGTGACGTCATCAAATGTAACATGGTGGAAAGGCCCATTCTTCTCTGTGGCTACATCTACACTACAAGGTTTTTTCTTTAGGGAAAGAAAATGCATTGCTACAGGACATAATTAATCTTTACAACTCAACATAATTTTAGTTTTTATTATTGTATACAATTTGCTGTTGATTCTTTTAGTAACTTTTCTGGTTGTTCTTTCAAGCCTAATGCAGTTATTTGTTTCTTCCTTTATGTTTGTGTATGGCTAGTCCTAAATCACAGATTAACTGAAACATCAATTGTGTAACTTATTTAGAAATTGGGAGTATCTACACAGCAGTTAATTTGGAATAGCGCACTCTTCCTCCGACTTTCCTTACTCTTCATACAATGAGGGTTACAGGAGTTGAAATAAGAAGTCCTCCACCTTGACAGTATTTTGAAATTATTTTGAAATACCTGCCTGCTGTGTAGATGTGGACTAAGTTATTTCAAAATAATGATGCTGTGTAGCCCCTTAGCGTGCACTCCACATAATAATGCCTTACATGGTTATTACCTCTGATTCTGTTTTTTTTTTCTTCTGGCAGTCTTTGAATATCTTATGAGTGTCATCCTGATTTGTTTACAGGATGGTTTCACTCCTTTGGCAGTAGCCTTGCAACAAGGCCATGACCAGGTGGTTTCACTCTTGCTTGAAAATGATACCAAGGGAAAAGTACGTCTTCCAGCTCTCCACATTGCTGCCCGCAAGGATGACACAAAGGCTGCTGCTCTGTTGCTGCAAAATGACCATAATGCAGATGTGGAGTCAAAGGTTAGTTGTAAAAAGAAATAGGCAGAAACATGCCTCCAAACTACGTATAAGTAGTTGATGCCAGGTGATGAGTTCCTTTAATAATGTGTTTGCCTCAAGGAATCACATTTATCTCCTTCTGTTTCACATTATAAATTATACTGTTTCATTGGTTCTTTTTTCTCCTCTGTTTAAATTAATGGTTGATATCTTGTATAGAATCATGTAAATAGAAAATAAACAAGGAAAATGCTATTCAAATGACTGGTTGTATTTGAAACGAAGGCTAGTATTTGTAGTGCAATTGAGAGCATGTAATTAGTAAAATAGACATATGATGAAAGTTGTAGGTAACTCTATTACTTAAAAACCTCTTATAAAAGTGTAACAACATGAAAATAGATGATCATTCAGCTTCCATCTGGTCTAGCTTCCTTTCTGTGCCTATTGTGTTTTCATCATAGCTTCCCTGCCATACAGCTACCATGAAGCTTTTTGCATCCATGTCACTAGTGGTCAACTAACCGTTCATTTTTTCCCCTCTTTGCTTCCCAATGTGTTAATCTAGATGGTGGTGAATAGAACAACAGAGGTATATATAAATATATATATATATATATATATATATATGCATCATCACTCTTTCATAACTTAGTGCTGCTGCATCATTTCTTTCTCCTGCTCTCTGCATTGCCTTTTGTAGGATAGAGACCCGCTTTAGATTAAACAAAGTAGCATGTGCTAGAGAAGACTGTCATTTAGTTACCAGGGCTTTCTGCAGCTGAAACTAGGGTTTAAAAATAAGAGTAAGCATTCTTTGGAACTAATTACCATAATAAGAGAGTCATATTGTGTCAAATAAAGGTTTCTGAACTTCTAATCTTGTAGATGTTGATCATCTGTGTGAAGAGCTGCAGACAACCCTGTCACATTGTGCATCCAGGACTGATTCTTTAGGCTTCTGCATGACACTTACCCTTGATGGTGTCAGCAAATAAAATCAGTGTGTACTAAATCTTCAAAACTCTCAAAGAGCGGTTATAACAGCTAGCATGGCTAAAAAGCTTGCTAACAGTATAGAAACACATCTAGTTCCTGTAAGGTTTCATACTTTTGGGAACTGATTGAATTGCTGCATGTTTTAGCTTTTTTTTAAAAAGTAGCAAAACTACTTAAATGTGTTTAAAAAAAAAAAGCCTTGATGAAGTGATATTATCATTTTCTAATTAGGATGATAACTTGTGGTTTCTTAACATAACCAGTGTGATTGCACACAGTGGGAGAGTGATCTTTGTAGTACTAACCCTTGGAAAAAAAGCCACATTCATAATTTAAAATGGTCTTTGATGTTTTAATTAGCCTCTGCTTTAAATTTATAAACTCTTCTTTAGCAAATATCATCAACTGACTTGTATCTGAACTTCTGCAAAGAAGCACTAAGGAAAAATTAACTTGTAAGGCTGAAATAATACAGATAACAAGCAGATATTTCTAGTTAGAAACTAATTTCTCTTCTTAAAAGGATACTTCTTTATTCAAATATCTTTTGATGTTTATCTGGAATCACTAAAAGACTTTTCCTAGTCCTGTTCTTGTAGCATAATCATGTGATTTTTTTTCCTTTTCCTTAAGTAATATGATTTCATGTTGCTTGCCCAGTGAGTGAATATTAGGATAGAATGGAATATTGACTTACATATTCTGCTTGCTAGTTTTTCTCAGTGTTCTCAGACAAATATTGCAGGAATAAGGAGCCATTATAAAACTTAATTGAATTTCTTTTTTTTCCACCAGAGTGGTTTTACTCCTCTCCACATAGCGGCTCACTATGGAAACATTAATGTAGCTACATTGCTGTTAAACCGGGGTGCTGCTGTGGACTTCACTGCAAGGGTAAGAGCATAATCTCACGCAACTGTTTGTACACGCAACTGTTTGAAACATTTCCATGCATTCCATTCCACTCATGCATTATTTTTACTAAGGTTGTAGACTCTATAAACCAACTGTTGTAAAATAATCATTAGTCTCAGTATTTGTGTTGGAAAGACAGGAGGTATGGTAAGAAAAAACCCTGGATTAACCAGGACATTTTCAGTGATCCTTAATGGAACAAATAATTAAGGAATTCATTTGTAAACATCTGGAAGATAATAAGGTGATGGGTAACAGCCAGCATGGATCTGTAAAGAACAAATCATGTCAAACCAATCTGATAGCTTTCTTTCATAGGATAACAAGTCTTCTGTATAAGAGGGAAGAAGTGGATATGGTATACCTAGACTTTAGTAAAGCATTGGATACGGTCTCGCATGACCTTCTTATCAATAAACAAGGGAAATACAACCTAAATGGGGCTACGATAAGGTGGGTGCATAACGAGTGGGGTAGATAATGGCATAGAGAATATGCTTATTAAGTTTGCAGAAGATACCAAGCTGGGTGGAGTTGCAAGTATTTTGGAGCATAAGGCTATAATTCAAAACAATCTGGACAAACTGGAGAAATGGTCTGAGGTAAATAGGATGAAGTTTAATAAAGACAAATGAAAAGTGCTCCAATTAGGAAGGAACAATCAGTTTCACACATACAGACTGGGAAGTGATTGTCTAGGAAGGAGTACGGCAGAAAGGGATTTAGGCGTTAAAGTGGACCACAAGCTGAATGTGAGTCAGCAGTGTGATGCATTGCAAAAAAAGCAAACACGATTCTGAGATGCATTAACAGGAGTGTTGTGGGCAAGACATGAGAAGTCATTCTTCTGCTCTACTCTGCTCTGATTAGCCCTCAGCTGGAGTATCATGTCCAGTCCTGGGCACCACATTTCAAGAAAGATATGGAAAAATTGGAGAAGATCCAGAGAAGAGCCACGAAAATTATTAAAGATCTAGATAACATGAGATATGAGGGAAGACTGAAAGAATTGGGCTTGTTTAGTTTAGAAAAGAGAAGACTGACAGGGGAAATGATCGTAGTTTTCACATACCTAAAAGAGTATTAGAAGGAGGAGGGAGAAAAATTGTTCTCCTTGACCTCTGATGACAAGAAGCAAAATGCAGGACAATGTAGCACTTTAAAGACTAACAAGATGGTTTATTAGATGATGAGCTTTCGTGGGCCAGACCCACTTCCTCAGATCAAATAGTGGAAGAAAGTAGTCACAACCATATATACCAAAGGATACAATTTAAAAAATGAACAAATATGAAAAGGACAAATCACATTGCAGAACAGAAGGGGGATGCGGGGGGGTGGGAAGGGGGAGGAAGGAAGGTAAGTGTCTGTGAATTGCTGATATTAAAGTTAGGGAGAGTGGGATGTTTGTGAGTTAATGGTATTACAGGTGATAATTGGGGAAACTGTCTTGGTAATGGGTGAGATAGTTCAAATTCTTGTTAAGTCTTTGTTGGCAAGTGTCGAATTTTAACATGAATGACAGTTCAGAGGATTCCCTTTCAAGTGCAGATGTAAAAGGTCTTTGTAGCAGAATGCAGGTGATGACAAGAAGTAATGGTCTTACGTTGCAGCAAGGGAGGTTTAGGTTGGACATTAGGAACAACTTCCTAACTGTCAGGGTGGTTAAACACTGGAACAATTTGCCTAGGGAGGTTGTGGAATCACCATCGCTGGAGATAGTTTAGAATAGGTTAGATAAATGTCTATTGGGGATGATTTAGATAGTGCTTGATCCTGCCATTAGAGTAGTGGACTGAGTTTGATGATCTCTCGAGATCCCTTCCAGTTCTAGAATTCTATGATTTTATGATCTGAAAAGCAAAAATGTGTTATACAAAACATGGAAACTTTGTCAAATTATGACCTAACAAGACAGTTATGTAGGGCCAAAATTAGAAAGACCAAAGCATAAACAATGTGAAACTAGCTAAGAACATAAAAGCACACAAGAAAACATTTTATAACTGTATTATAAGCAAGAGGAAGAGTGAGGACAGTTTAAGCACAATACTCAGTTAAGAAGGAAAAACAGTAACAGAAAACGCAGCAATAGCCAAAGTATTTTTGTTTCAGTTTTCACCAGAAAAGCAGTGATTGACTATAAGGATGTTAAGAGGCGGGTAATTGAGTAATCATGTACTCAATACATTTGTACTGAGGACACGATTAGTTCATAAGGGGCCCCGCTGTGGCTCTGCAGTTTAAAAGCAGCAGGAGCTGGTCGTGCAGGCAGCCTGGCTCCTACTACATTTAAACAGCTGAGCTGCAGTGGGGTATGTCCAGGACCTGGTGCACTCACGCTGGGTCCCAGACCACTGCTGCTCTGCCTTTTAAATGTAAGAAGAGCCATCTGGCTCTTGCTACATTTAAAAGGCAGAGCTGTAGCGTGGGTGGCATGCAGGGCCCAAGGCGATCCAGAGGAGTAAGTAGGGGCTCAGCACAGGGCAGCAGCAGGAGTTCCCCCTCACCATGACGGTGAGAGCCGGAGCAACCTTACAGACAGCTCTAATCTGCCGCCCTTCTGAAACTCTCCACACCAACATTCCACCCAGTGTTGGACTACAAGCCCCCAGGGCCTGTATCCCCAATGATGTCGCTGGTTGCTGAGCATTGTGCTTTTGTTCTCACCCACAACCACTTCAGATTTGCGGATGACTTATACCTTCAAGTCAGAGGCACTGACACGAGTACCCACATGGCCCACATTTTATGGCGGACTTAGAACAATGCTTCCTCAGCTCCCGTCCTCGTATGTCCTTCCTCTACTTGCAGTACTTTGATGACATGTTCATCATCTGGGCCAATGGGAAGGAGACCCATGAAGAATTATATCAGGATTTCAACAATTTCTACCTTTCCATCCATCTCAGCCTGGACATGTCTACACAAGAGATCCACTTTCTGGACACTACAGTACAAATAAGTGATGGTCACATAAATACCACTCAGTACCAGAAAACTACTGGCCATTATATTTACTTACACACCTCCAGCTTCATCCAGAACAGATCACATGATCTATTGTCTATAGCCAAGTTTTAAGATACAGCCACATTTGTTCCATTTCCTCAGACAGAGAAAAACACCTACAGGATCTCTAACAGGGATTCTTAAAATTACAATACTTGGAGAAGTGAAAAAAACAGATTGATACAGCCAGGCAGATACCTAAAAGTCACCTACTACAGGACAGACCCAACATTTAGTTTCAGAGAAACTACATGAATTATTTGCTTCAGTCTTCATGGCAGAGAATGTTCGGGAGATTTCAAAACCTGAGACATTCTTTTTAGGTGACAAATCTGAGGAATTGTCCCAGATTGAGGTGTTCTTAGAGGAGGTTTTGGAACAAATTGATAAACTTAATAGTAATAAGTCACCGAGACCAGATGGTATTCACCCAAGAGTTCCGCAATTTCATATTAGAGTTCTTTCAGAACTATTAACTGTGGTTTGTAACATAACCTTTAAATCAGCTTCAGTACCTAATAACTGGAGGATAGCTAGTGTGACGCCAATATTTAAAAAGGGCTCTAGAGGTGATCCTGGCAATTATAGAACGGTAAGTCTAATGTCAGTACTGGATAAATTAGTTGAAACTATAGTAAAGAATAGAATTGTCAGATACATAGATGAACATAATTTGTTGGGGGGAAAGTCAACAGAAGTTTATGTAAAGTGAAATCATCCCTTACTAATCTACTCGGCTATGTCTATACTGCAATCCTCTTTTGCAAGAGGAAATGCAAATGGAGCGCTCATTTGCATATGGAGCACTCATTTGCATTTCCTCCTCAGATCCCTTTTGTGCAAGAGGTTTTTGCATAAAAAAGTGCTGTGTAGACAGCGCTTTTTTGCACAAAAAACCCCTTTTGCCCAAGATCCGTTCTTCCTCATTTTTTTGTGTAAAAACCTCTTGTGTAAAAGGGATCTGAGGAGAAAATGCAAATGAGACCGGTCCATATGCAAATGAGCTCCCATTTGCATTTCCTCTTGCGGAAGAGTAGTGCAGTATAGACGTAGCCCTAAGGCTCTTTGAGGAGGTTAACAAGCATGTGCACAAGGGGGATCCAGTGGATATAGTGTATTAGATTTCCTGAAAGCCTTTGACAAGGTCCCTCACCATGTAAAGAAAGTTGTCATGGGATAAGAGGGAAGGTCCTCTCATGGATTGATAACCAGTTAAAAGACAGGAAACAAAGGGTAGGAATAAACGGTCAGTTTTCAGAATCGAGAGAGGTAACTAGTGATCCTTTAAGGGTCCTTTCTGGGAACCATCCTATGCAACAAATTTATAAATGATGTGGAGAAAGGGGTAAAAAGTGAGGTGGCAAAATTTGCAGATGATACTAAACTGCTCAAGATAATCAAGGCTAAAGCAGACTGTGAAGAGCTCAAAAGGATCTCACAAAATTAAGCAATTGGGCAACAAAATGGCAAATGAATTTTAATGTTGCTAAATGCAAAGTAATGCACATTGGAAAAATTATGGAAACTAATTTAGCTATTATGATGAGAGAGAGAGATATCTTAGAGTCATTGTGGATAGTTCCCTGAAAACATCTAGAGGTGCAGCAGCAGTCAAAAAAAGCAAACAGAATGTTAGGCATCATTTAAAAAGGGATTGACACTAAAACATAGAATATCTTACTACCTCTGTATACATCCATGGTATGCTCACATGTGGTCACCTCATTTCATGACCACTACATTTACAAGAATTAACTTCTGACCTAAGAAATTTAAAACTGTCATGAATCTTAGTCTCAAATACTTGATAGGTGCTAATTAAAGGGGCAAAGGAAGGAGGGGCCTGGGGTCGACCTTGTCTCACTTCAGAAACTAAGGGAGGGATTAATGTTATTAATCAGTCTCATGCAAGGCCTGTTATTTTAAAATAATCATAGGATCATATGCCTCAGCAACTCAGTTTTGGATTAGAGACACTGATCAAGGAGCAGATCAAAAGTAGTAAGAAAAAAACTCTTCAGTCTTCTGAAGTTCCCAGTTCTACCTCATCAAATGTTGTCAGGGGCCCAAAAGCAGGTGGGATATTCACTTAACTGGGATATCTGTCTGGAAGAACAATGAGGCTGGTTGTAGAACTGTTCTGGCATTTTAGAACCTCTGGGTACATCTAGACTACATGCCTCTGTCGTCAGAGGCATGTAGATAGGCTACCAGACATAGTAAAATGAAGCGGCGATTTAAATAATCGCAGCTTCATTTAAATTTACATGGCTGCCGCGCTGAGCCGACAAACAGCTGATCAGCTGTTTGTCCGCTCAGCGTGCTAGTCTGGACGCTCCCCTGCCGACATCAAAGCCCTTTGTCGGCAGCCCCATTATTCCGTGGGATGAGGTTTACCGGGGCTGCTGACAAAGGGCTTTGATGTCGGCAGGGGAGCGTCCAGACTAGCACGCTGAGCAGACAAACAGCTGATCAGCTGTTTGTTGGCTCAGCGCGGCAGACATGTAAATTTAAATGAAGCTGCAATTATCTTCATTTCCCTTTTCTGAATACACAAATCTACATGCCTCCGTCGACGGAGGCATGTAGTTTAGACGTACCCTAACTGTACAGAGGGCTCCTGGTATCATCCTGAAAGCAAACAGATCAAGAGCCCGAGATGTTCCCCTTTTCCAGAATATTGCATTCACTAGGAAAGTTTCAAGTGCCACTGATATTTGTGCTGATGATTGAAATTCAGGTAATGTAAAAGATCGGGGTTTCTCCCTGACAAGTAAATGACTAAAAGTGAAAGATCTGTTGAACTATGAAGCAGCTCCAAAGTTAACTTGCCATGGCTATATCGGGTATAGTGGGGTCCATGCAACTTAGGCTATGTCTAGACTGCATGTAGATGAGGGTTGTAGGCAAAGGGAAATGAAGCGGCCTACAACCCTCATCTACATGGCTCCGTCGATGGAGCCATTTAGTCTAGACACAGCCTTACTGAGTGGCAGACTAGTGACTGATGCATTCTACATGGAGTGGAGTGATGTGTACTTTTAACTGATTCCTCTACATCCTCGAGTCACCAGAAAGGTGAAGCAGAGATTCATAGGCACACATAGGCTCCCCAGTTTTTGATATTTACACCAGTCAGTCAGGTCATCAGATCATGATTCTTCTTTCTATCATCCATGGACTTTGTATGTTAGAAGCAGGCTCAATCTTCATCCAATTCCAAAACTTCTACCCCCTAGCAAACTCAGTCCTGGTACCCTCTTATGCCTTGTCTACGCTAAGAGATAAGGTTGCATTTATTAAGGTTTTATTTTAGCACCCAGTTCTGTAAAGTCGAAAGTGCATGTCCCCACTGTGCACAAGAACTTGAAATAGTGCGCCCCAGGAGGGTGGCTACTGTTGACTTTGACAGCAGTGCATTGTGGGTAGCTATCCCACAGTTCCTACCACTCCTTTGCATTCTGGTTTATGCTTCTGGGTATATGTCAGCATCCCTTAAAGCACTAATTTCTTCCCTCTTCCCCTTCTTGAAAGTAACTGCAAACAGTCTTTTCACACCCTTTTTTCCCTGGTTGTCTGTGCAGCTGTCATAGTAAGCATGAAACCTAACATGCAACCCATTCAGCAGCAAAGTACTCTGGCAATCATAGTGACCATCTTGTGCCTTCTGCTCCTGAAGCAAGTTTGCTTGGAGTAAAGAAAGACTGCTACAAGTAGATGATTTGTACTAAACTAGAAAGTCTTTGTCATATGGGCCAGCAGCAGAGGAATATATATTATATATTTCTCAATTCCTTGTATTCTGGTCCGTTTGCTGTCTTAAGAAAGTGAGGACATGCTCTGTTACTATTAACATTCACCTTCCATCTGGAGCACTTTGTCATTCTCTAGATCAATGAGTTTGTTCCATGGGGAATGCTACTCTTGACATGATATTCCTCATAGATCATCCATAATTATAATCTAGGAGGGTGAGTGAAATACAGCTATGGATAGCCCATCCTTCCTTTCTAGGCTTCCTGTAGTGTCAAGTCATGTTGAGCCATCATCCTAAATTCCTCCCTGATGTACTCTCTGAAGTAGTTTTGTCATAATTAGTGTATCAGCCTCCCTGACTTCTTCCTGGAACATTAGCCTTTAGAAGAGAAAAGTAGGGTGCATGAGGGGATATAAATAAGATGCCCTGAGTCACAAGTCTCCTAGGTTGTTTGTAGCATTTCGGAGACAAGTCTGTCGTGGAGCCAGTCTCTATTTAGGAATTGTGTAAATGGATTAAACTCTGTATTCAGTCCTGTTGTGGCCAAGAAAGTGAGCCCATCCTGCTAGGTCTATGGTAGCTTTCCTTATGTGATCGAGGAATGAGTGAGTCTACTTCTGATGTATAAAGCTGCCGCATGGAGCTCAAGACACACTTTCACCCAACACTCAGTTTAGGATATAACTTGATTCTTTTTTCAGCAGATCAGCCTTCATTTAACTAAGCAATCTTCAACTCTCCACTGGGGCTGGAACTGCTCAGCAGTGTTCTGGGAATGCGGAATCGCAGAGGCAATTCTTGATGAAGAATTACCCCAGGACAATGAGTTCTTCATCTGTAATTGGAATGTGGCACATTTAGGTTTCATACTGATTAACTTTTTTTATCTGTTGCTTCAGTCAGGACTTCAAATAGTGGGAAAGACCTAAGGAAAACTAGTGAGAAGGAAAGCATGTATCATGTACTCATTTCAAAAGAATCAGAGTGTCTTACTGTAGTGTATGCATGCATGTCACGCCCATGAAAAATGTGAGATTTAGTCCTCTACAATGACAGTGGTATTTTGGCATCTCAAATTTTAGGCACAGGAGGATAGCTAGGGTAATGAATACTGAATTTTTCACACAGTACATATATGTATATAGTTTTATAGATAGAGTATTTCACTGGCAGAAAAAATGTGCAACATTATGGCTGAGAACTAGAAATTAAAGAGGATTTGTCCTAGCTCTTAACCAAATTCTTTAGCATGCAAGTCTGGCAGTCATCAGCTGCTCTTCCTTACATTCCTCCAATGTCAAAACTAAACCCTTCTCAGAACCTGCTCTCATTCTGAAAGAAAGAGAAGAGTCTTATTAAAATCCAAACTTATTCTAACGTTTTGATAAGAAAATGGATTTGAAAAAAGGGCTGTCAAGCAATTAAAATTAATCATAATTAATTGTGTGATTAAAATGTGATTAATTATGCTGTTAATAATAGAATACCATTTTTTCAGATGTTTTCCACATTTTCAAATATATTGGTTTCTATTATAACACAGAATGCAAAGTATATACAGTGCTCACTTTATTTTTGGCTACAGATATTTGCACTGTAAAAATGATAAAGAAAAGGAAGTATTTTTCAATTCACCTAATACAAGTACTGTACTACAATCTCTTTATCATGAAACAAACCTGAAAGAAAGTACAATCCCTTCCCCCAAATGTCTTGCCGTCTGAAACAAACGGGATCATTATACAAATGGGAATCCACAATTCGGTTTAGGTAGAAGAAAAATCATAAGGATGTAATATCTCATACTTTAAATTCTAGAGCAGTAACTAACTCGGGGTGGGCAGCAATTTTTGAAGGGGAGAGTCACTTTAAAAATTTTAGAAGTGTTCATGAGTCACTCCAGAAGGGGGCAGGCCTTGGGTGGAAGGGGCTGGGCTTTTAAAACAGAAACAAGTGAAAGGACTTGCGCCTCCCCTGCAGCTCCCAGGCAATGCAGCAAGGCCGGGTGCTGAGAGCCCTTTCCATTGCTTCTATTTAAAAGGCTCACACCTTAGCAGCCACTGGGGAGGTGTGAGCCCTTTAAATAGAATCAGTTGAAAGGACTCTCAGCTCCTGTCCCCCTAACGCATTGCCTCCTGGCAGGCATAAGCCCTTTAAATAGAAGCAAGTGAAAGGGCTCATGCCTCCCCGGCAGGTCCCAAGCAATACGCTAGTGGTGGGGCCGGGAGCTGTGAGACCTTTCAACTGCTTCTATTTAAAGGGCTCATGCCTTCCCTGCGGCTGCTAACGGCAGCTGCGGGGAAGGTGCGAGCCCTTTAAATAGAAGCAGTTGGAAGGCTCTCGCATGTCCCTGGCTCCCAGGCAGTGTGTTGAAGGGCAGGGCTGAGAACTGCCACGTGTGCCAGATAAAAGAGCTAGGCAGGCCAGATCCAGCCCACTGATAGGCTCTTCTCCAGCCTGAGCTAACTGCACAGCTACAGAAAGTAAAGGTTGAACCTCTCTTAATCTGGCACACTCTGATCTGGCAACATCTGTGGTCCGGCATGATTTTAGTCAGCTGGATGTCCACTTATCATGGGCGGGGCCAAGTTTCCTGCTGTCCCATAATGTTTGTTTACAGACATCAGTCCTGGCTTTCAGTCTTCTGTGCTGTTACTTAGCTCTAATTTACCCCTAAATGTCTTCTTACATCCCAGTAAGCAGTGGAAGTGTTGTAATGCTGCTAGACAATATTGATGTCCCATGGTCCGGCAAATTCTCTGGTTTGGCATCGCTTAGCTCCCAAAGTTGCCAGACGAGAGAGGTTCAACCTGTCCTTCATTGTTGAGCAGGAGTGTGGGCTGAGCTCACACTCTGGGCCACGTGGAAGGCGGATGCATACCGCTGGCGTTCCGTGGACCGCACTTTGAGAACTGCTGCACTAAAGGAAAGGCTTTAAAAGGAAACGAGAATGGGCATGTATACATTATATCAGTGGTTGGCAACCTGTGATGTGAAGGCTACATGCGGCTCATCAGGGTTCTGTGAGCAGCCCACAAACATTTTGTTTACCATAGCTTATGCACAATGTTGCCATACTCCGTTGGTTTCTGTCTTTGTCATTTTTCGGTGCTGGTACTAAAGTGACATGCACATAAAGCAAGGGCACGTGAAGTGAGGTGCGTAGTCATTGCATAACCTTGACTGTAAAAGCCACGTGGTCCCTCTTCATCTAATCAAAGTGTTGCTAAGGTTCAGTCGGTACACTCTGTAAAATCTAAGTATGCAAGCACGGCTTGCAAAGCTACCCTCTCCCAAGAGACCATCTGAAGATGTGGGTTGTGCCCACTAAAGCTCATGATACCATCTACATGTTTTGTTAGTGTTTAAAGTGCTACTAGTTTATTTGTTTTTTTTTAGTTTATTCTGTTAGGGTATGTCTACACTACAAAGTTAGTTCGAACTAACTTTCATAGGCGCTACACTAGCGCTCCGTTAGTTCGAACTTAATTCGAACTAACGGAGCGCTTAGTTCGAACTAGGTAAACCTCATTCCACGAGGATTAAGCCTAGTTCGAACTTACTAGTTCGAATTAAGGGCTGTGTAGACCCTTAATTCGAACTAGTGGGAGGCTAGCCCTTCCCAGCTTTCCCTGGTGGCCACTCTGGCCAACACCAGGCAAACTTGTCTGCCCCCCTCCCGGCCCCGGACCCCTTAAAGGGCCACGGGCTGGCTACACAATTTGTGCCAGTTGCAAGGCTGCCAGCACCCGTGCCAGCACACCCTGCACCTGACACCCATGAACCAGCCACCCAATGCCACCCAGCCCTCCCCCTCTTCCCAGGACCAACCTGGCGGCTCCCAGGAGCCTGCCCGGGGCCGCAAGAGGCGGGAGCCCGCATGGTCTAGTGCGGAGATCGTGGACCTCATCGAGGTTTGGGGGGTAACATCCAATGTCCACGATCTCCGCACTAGCCACAGGAACGCGGCTGTCTACGGCCGCATGGCTGACAGGCTGGCCGCCAGGGGCCATCAGCGCAGCCGGGAGCAGGTGCACTGGAAAATCAAGGATCTGCGGCAGTCCTACTCCCGGGCCTGCCTGCCAGGGGCCGACCCGGAGGCCTGCCCCCACTTTCACGCCCTGGACCGCCTCCTGGGGGCTCATGCCATCCCTGCCCCCCGGGACGTGATAGACCCCGGGGCAGAGGGACCGCTGCAAGAGACCGAGGAGGAGGAGGAGGGCTCTGAGAGCCAGGAGCCTGCCGGCAACCTGCCCGGGACCCCCTAATGCCCTGCCAGAACCTGTTTCAGCCGCCCTTAAATGCCCTCCTGCATCCAATCAGTGTGGACGCGCTAGTTCGAATTAGCAAAACACTAATTCAAACTAGTTTTTAGTTCTAGATGCGTTAGTTCGAATTAGCGCTGTAGTGTAGACGTACCCTTACAGACTAACTCAGCTACCCCTCTGAACAGCTTGATTACACTTGGTCTTGTGGCCCATTGAGATGAAGGAGGGCTACTCAAGCAGCCCACTCACTAGCCGAGGTTGCCCATCACTGCGTTATATGCTTCTAGAGCTGTTTATATTATTGCTGATTCTTCTATGTGTATGTCTGTCACAGGGTACACCCCTGGCATGGGTGGCATCCTCCCCCCCCCCCCATATAAAGTCCATGCCCCTCTATCAGGGGAAATACGCCCAGAGAAGCCTCTCTGGGACCAGGGGTTGATTATCCAGGGAAAGGAAAATAGGTGGTAGGGGGACCCGGGCCCTCCCTCCCCACCGGGTCCCAGCCCAGGGCCCTTGAGGCAGGCAGGGCTCTTTCTGTCTTTATACCCAGGCTCTGCTGGGAGCATGCCCAGCAGGGCTGGAGGGGTGGGGCCTTCTCAGCCAGCTGGGCCTGGGCTACCCCCTGCCCTCTAGTGTGGGGCCTATCTACCCCATCTCACATCTTCCCCCTTAAATGGATGGTTACATTCTGATTTGACCGGGTTTCCTCCTCTCCTACCCGGGAAAAGAAATCTGCATTCACCTGAGCCTTACCTGAGCAGTGAGCCACTTGGCTGCAGCGATAAGTACCAGCGCATTATCCCGGGGTTGGTTTCCTTCATGCTGAGCAGCCACCTCAAAGGGGCGAGGTCGGTTACCAGTTGGAAGTGGCTACCCAATAGGTAGTACCGGAGAGCGTCTATGGCCCATTTTACTGTCAGCACCTCCTTTTCAATTGTGGAGTACTTCTGCTCCCGTGGGAAGAGTTTCTGGCTCAAATAGAGTACCGGGTGCTCTTCCTCGCCCACTTCTTGGGCTAGTACGGCTCCTAGCCCCCTCTCGGAGGCATCTGTCTGGAGGATAAAGTCCTTAGAAACGTCTGGGGGAAACAACACTGGTTCTTCCATCAGATGTCTTTTCAATGTTTGGAAAGCCCCCTCATGTTCCTGTGTCCATTGTAACTTTGTCGGCATGGAATTCCTGGTCAGGTCCGATAGCGGCGCCGCCAGTGCTGAAAACTCGGGTATGAATCGGCAATAATATCCCACCAGTCCCAGAAATTGCCGAACCTGCCTCTTTGTCGTTGACCTTTTCCACTCCTGGAGGGCCTGGACCTTGTCGACTAAGGGTCTCAAAGTCCCTTTCCCCACCGTATATCCCAGATAAATCACCTCCCTCCGTCCCAAGTGACATTTTCCGGGGTTCGCTGTGAGGTTCGCTTCCTCCAGGGTCTTTAGTACCGCTTCCAGGTTTTGGAGGTGTTCCAGCCACATGTGGCTGTAGACCACTGTCATCTATGTATGCAGTGGCATATAGCAGATGAGGGCGTAATAGCTGGTCTACTAAGCGCTGGAAAGTGGCGGCTGCCCCATGTAGGCTGAAGGGCATAGTGATGAATTGGTATAGCCCGAACGAGGTGGGGAAGGCAGTCTTTTCCTTGGAGGCAGGGGTCAGTGGAATCTGCCAGTACCCTTTTTTAAGTCCAGCGTGGAGAGGTACCGTGCTTTCCCTAGCCTCTCTAGTAACTCATCCACGCATAGCATGGGATACACATCAAACCGTGATATGGCATTGACCTTCTGAAAGTCAATACAAAATCACATTGATCCATCGGGTTTTGGGATGAGTACGATGGGGCTGCACCACTCACTGCATGAGTCCTTGATTACTTCCATCTCCAGCATCACCTGGAGTTCTTTCTGCACGGACTTCCACATTTTCCTAGTTAGTGGACGGTGCTGGTCCCGAACTTTATGGCCCAGCATCACGCGAGTCCGGCCTGGCTGGGTAGACAAGACGTGGGCGTACCTCTGGCCTAAGCGGAGTAGCCCCTCTTTCCGGGCAGGGCTCAGTTTTCCTCCCAGGGTGACCGGTCGTTTAGAGGCGGGGTCGATGGCCAACAGCCCCAAGTCGTTGTCAGGTGGGCAGGGAGTGATCACGAGTCCTTCCTGCGACTTCCATTTTTTCAGCAAGTTCACGTGATATACCTGCACTCCCTTCTTCCTCCCCGTCAATCTCACCTCGTAATCGATGGGCCCCATTCTGCACACCACCTCAAATGGTCCTTGCCATTTGGCTATTAGCTTTCACTCTTGCGATGGTAAGAGTAGGAGCACCCGATCGCCAGGCTCGAACGTCTGTAGTTTTGTCCCTCTGTTGTAGTACCAGGCTTGAGTCTCCTGAGCCTGTAGGAAGTTGGTCCGTGCAAACTCCCCTAACTTCTGCAAGAGTTCCCTCAATTGCAACACATAGCAGACCATCCCCATCACCTGGGACTCCTGCTCCTCCCAGTCCTCTCTCAGGAGGTCAAGGATCCCCCGGGGTTGCTGCCTGTAGAGGAGCTCAAAAGGGGAGAAATCTGTTGATGCTTGTGGTACTTCCCGCACCGCGAAAAGCAAGGCCGGGAGAATTTTGTCCCAACCCCAGGGATCCTCTTCTACAAATGTGCGGAGCATTGATTTCAGTGTCCAATTAAAATGCTGTACCAATCCATCTGTTTGGGGATGGTATATGGTTGTTCGCAGGGCTCGGATGTTTAACAGCCGGCATAGCTCTGCCATTAATTTGGACGAGACATGGGTGCCCTGATCAGTAAGTATCTCCTTTGGTATCCGCAATCTGGAGAACACCTTGAGGAGCTCCGTAGCTATGGTAGCGGCTGTTGTGTTCCGTAACGGCACTGCCTCAGGGTACCTTGTGGCATAATCCACTATAACTAGGATATATTGGCACCCTGAGCTAGCCTTCTTGAGAGGCCCCACCAAGTCCAACCCGATCCGCTCAAAGGGGACTCCTACCACTGGCAGGGCCACCAGTGGGGCCTTGGGTACTCCTTTTGGATTGGTGTGCTGTCATTCAAGGCAGGATTCACAGAACTCCTGTACCTCCCGGTGGATCCCTGGCCAAAAAAATCTCGGCCACCTGCTGTAGGGTTTTCTCGTGACCCAAGTATCTGGCCCAGGGGTTGGCATGGCTCAACTGCAGCACCCCCTTTCACTACCTAGAGGGAACTAGCAGCTGCGCAAATTCTTCGTCTGTCGGTGGGTCTCGGACCACCTGGTAGAGCCTGTCATTTTGGATCTCAAACCTCGGTCCTTGCTGCCCCCATTCGCCTCTTGGCTCCTTATCCTCTGTCTCTTGGACTTGCTCCCAGGCTCGACTTAGCATGAGGTCCTCTCTCTGGTCTCACAGAAAATCCTCTCTGGCACCCAGCCACTCTGTCTCTTTCCTGTCTACCGGTGGCCTCTGGGGTCCTGCTGGGCCCGATGTCCCGGCTTTGACTCCCGATTCTTCATCAGGTTCTGGGGTGTCGCCCTGGGCTGCCACCGTCCCTCCTTGGGGCTGCTTTCCTATTCCGGACAGCTCCCGCTGGCCTCAGTCTTGGATCAACTGGGTACGCCAGTTGGGGGGCTAGCCCCACCTGGCAAATCTTTTCCTCGCAGGAGTCTGCTGTCCATACCCAAGCCATTGGGTATGACCTTTTATCCCCATGCGCACACTGCAGCATGACCAGACCCCCTGTGGGTTCGGGTCCGTCACCAGGTTCTCCTGTACCAGGATCTGGCTACACCTGGAGTCTATTAGGGCCCTGACAAGGGTCTCTTCCACCTGTACCTCTGTCACGGCCTTTGTCGGCTCACTTCCCCGAGCCTGGTGACCCACAGTCGATACCTGGGTGTATCCACTGTCCGCCATTGCTCCTGTTGGGCTCACCACAATTCCGCCAGCTTCTGGAACAGCTGCCGTTGTTGCTCCAGTTGTTGAACGGTCCATTGCTGCAAAATCTGGCTCAGTTGCAGGAGCTGCTCCCGTTGTCTCTCAGCCATCCCTTCTACCCCTTTCACGGGTTCCATCTCGCCCTCTTTAACTCTTTTTTTAACCCTCCTATCGCACTCACATCACCATGCCTCCCCTAGGTTCAGGGGTGATCTGGTGCCCATGTTCTCCTCCAACCTGTCACGGGGTACGTTGACATTGTCACATTCTGTAAAATATTCCTGTAAGACATAATGACACACTGAGACCTAGGAATTGCCATAATGAATCAGACTTGTTATTCGTATAGTTCCAATATGCTACCTCCAACAATACCCAGCATCATATGCTTCAGAGGAAGTTACTTCTGACCATACCCAGGTAGAATTCCCAGAATACCTCTGACATTACTCAGAGGAAGTTACCTCCAACAATACCCAGCATCACATGCTTCAGAGGAAGTTACAAAGCACTCTGCAGTATGCACTTTAAAAGGTGTTTCAGATTTTGTACTACAGCAAATGTCTTCATTAGTTCCCTGGTTTACTATTCTATCTGAAAAACTAAGATATAGAAAATCAAACAAATAAAAATACTGTGATGAGACAACAGCTGATGTGAGTTTACTAAAGAATTAAAAATCATAGGGTTGGTGTCTGGACCATTTGCTGATACCAGAGTTTTAGAATGAATAAGCTGCACCAAAGCTGCACGTGTTATGAAGCTTTATTTTATCTTTGGATTCTGGAATCAAATATAAATAACTCAGGTTTCACTTGTCTGTTTATATATTGTCACTAGAAACCCTAATTGAAAGTTTGCTTGAACTTTAGTCTCCCATCAGTTTATGCTCATAACTGCTATGAATGTATTTTTACTTATGGGAAAAGAAGCCATTAGTATGTCACAGCTGGGGAGGGTTTATTCACTACTGACCTGATTCTTCACTGAAGTCAACGCTTCTCTGCATTCATTAATCCAGTTTACTAACTGGACGAATTGGGTCAGTAGAGAATGACTCCCAAAGGGGATGTACACACAGCCTCTACCTTTGTACCAGCCCAGAAAGAGCAGCTGAACTTTGATATTTCACAAGCTACTCTGTTTCAGTAGGCCTCTTACTTTCCATAGTTTTGCTCTTCTCACTATCTTGAGCACAGCTGTGTAATATCATGTTTTTAAAATCGTCTGTGCTCTTGGTCAGTAATTTGAATCACTTGATTTAAATGTGGTTTTGTCCAATAGCATGGTCTTCTTTTTGTTGAAAATAAATAGTGTGTGTGTGTGCGTGAGTGAGTATAAATACACATATATACAAAATATTTCAGAGTGTAAGTAACATGTCATGTCACAGTTCTCATATGCTACGTCTACACTATGAGTTTGCTTGGCAAAAAATATGCTAATGAGGGGCTCATTTACATGAGCCGCAATCTCATTTGCATATATTCTGCCGATCCATTTTTTCACTGGGTTTTTTTTGCGCAAAAACAAGCAGTGTGGAGGTTTTCTTTTTGCTCGAAAACCCCAGCGAATAAATGGATTGGCAGAAAATATGCAACTGAGATTGCGACTCATGCAAATAAGCCCCTCATTAGCATATTTTTTGCCGAGAAAACTCATAGTGTAAACGTAACCATACTGCATTTTAATTCTGCTCCTGCATTTGTGTCAATAGGAGTTTTGCAAAGATGACACGATGTTGGACCTGTCTGACTATATGGTATATAAAAATATCTTTTTTACTTAATTATGATTGTTCTTTAAATACAAACTCTGCCATGAGTTTATTGATGATAGAATCAGAAACTAAAGCAGTATTTTCTTCTGTGTTATGCAATTTAGTTTTATTTGCCATAACATGACCAGAAAAAAACAAACTGGCTGTATATTTATTGTTTTATCTTTGTTTTCCCAGGTCCCCCAGACTCTCCTAGAGCCTGGTTTTCAGATATATTCACTATATTTCCCCTATACCTGGGCTTTAAAGTGGTCACATTACATTTACACTCACCTTCAAGCCATTGCCCAGAATGATATAAAGCAGCTTTACAGTAAATGAGATTCAAACCCTTGAGTTTTCAATTTGTGGACTTCATGGACCATGATATAGAGAACCCACCAAAGCATGAAGAACATCTGAGCTGCGTGTAGTTAAAAGTATCTGTGAATGTGTTATACATTTGTCCTCAATGGGCAGCAAAGTAGCATACTATTGTGCTGGTGACCATAAGTCATGAACAAAAATTAAAATATATGTTGAATATTTATAGCATATTGTTGCTTTTTAAAAGGGCAGATTGCTGTGAATCAGTTTTGTTTTATCTTCATTGCCTTGCCAAATGAAGCTCAGAAAAGGTCTTTAGGACAGTGGTTCACCTTTGCATAGTCTTTCTAGTCTTCTGTTCTCCTAGGGTACATCTACACTTGCTCCCTAGTTCAAACTAGGGATGCAAATGTAGCCGACCAAAAAATGAGTAGTAACATTAGTTCGAACCAAGGGGTTTGATTCGAATTAACGCGTTCTGGAGCACACTTCCTGGTTCTAATCAGCTGGCGAGCAGAATAGCGCACGGGCGAGATTATGCTAATGTAGTGCAGGATATTTAAATCCCCGCTTCATTAGCTATTTCGGTTAGCTACATTTGCATCCCTAGTTTGAACTAGGGAGGAAGTGTAGACGTACCCCTAGGGAAACCAAGCTGTGTTTGGGTCAGCAGTGGCTGGGAAGCAGCCTTAATCTATGAATGAATGCTGAAGTAATAAAAGAGAATCATCTGAATGTGTACTTTATATGCTTTCTCTCCCACAGAATGATATCACTCCATTGCATGTTGCATCAAAGAGAGGAAATGCTAATATGGTCAAACTGCTACTTGATCGAGGAGCTAAAATCGATGCCAAAACAAGGGTAAGATTAAATGTGAATGATATGGATGGTATTATTTATAGGTTTATCCTTTTGGCATGTATGTTTGGAAATAAAAGAAAACATTCATTTATGTGCCAAGGTTTGGTGAGAGTAGAGAATTATCTTTGATTTATACAGTCACTGCAGGTGGGCACTAATATTTTACCTCTCATTCAAATAATGTTCAAAACACCTTGCTAGTTAAAACTGAGAACTAACTTCCATGCAAACAAAGCAATACCTGTCTTGTCTCTGATGTCTCATGAAGCCTACTGCTAGGTGGATCATTTGGAGGCATGAATTACACCTACTAGTGATTAAACCCTGATAGCGTGGTATTCAGTTTATAGATGCACCCCAGAATTTGAGCAGTGAAGGAGCCCCATCTCCTGTAACTTTCCCAGCCTCCATAACTGGAATAGGATGGCTTCTCCATGTGCTCCTAAAACACGCAAGGGAGAATTTTCAGCTTCCTCCTTTTGCCTGCAAAAATCTTTATTATGGGGACCTTCTCTCCACGCGTTTTTTAATAGAAATCTTCCCTCCCTCCCTGATGCCCAGGAGTGAAATGTGCTGAGTTAACATCCCTGAAGTATGGAATCTTTCCATTATCCATTGAACATGTAAAGTGCAGACACAGTATTGTCGATTTGTCTCATCTGTGCCTACGAAGGGCTACTTCATAGAAAGAGAGAGTCATTCGCCTTCATGTGCCATTCAGTGCTTTGCTGAACTTGCCAGCAAGGGTGCCAGAAGTAGCTGTGGTTTTTGTACAGTAGACACTTGTCCAGTAGTGATATAGACTGATGTAGGCATCAGATCATGTAGATATATATCACAGAACAACAATCAGATGATAATCACTGTATTTGAAAACTTGGGTAAGGCAGGTGCTTGGATATTTTATTTATTGAACTAGCAAGAAGTAACTTACAAAGTAAACTCTGCACTGATGCTGCTGCAGTTCCTGGATGTATTCTCTGCCTCACTCTCCGTGGGTGCTTATATGCGTGCATGAGAGGGGATCTCTGAGAGCCAAGGGGAAGTGTATCAGCAGTGTGACCTGCAAAATGTTTGACAGTTTTCTTTTTCTTGCAGAAACATTAACCCATTATTGTCCACTATTCCTTTTTCATATTTTTAATTCCTCACTGAAAAAAGTCAAACTAGCACAGTGATTTAACTCATCTTTGATGTAGTTATTACAGTATCAACAGCTGCCAAGTATGCATATTTTTGTATATTTTAATTGTCTTTGAGATCTACTGTAAAGCATGTCTTCAGGTAACTGTTCATTCTCTGTCATGTATACAGAAAGATGATCAATTCATTAAGTTTTTGTTCTTCTTGAATATCTGCTCTCACTTCAGACTTCTTTCCAAATGCTTATTTCCCTTCTCAGTTGCATTCTCCGTTACTGTTAGCAGATGCTTGATTTCTCCATGAAATGTTTCCACTTTCTCTCATCAGTGAATACAAATGAGGAGATAATTCTTTATCAGTGTAGCTTGTTAAAGCTAATGTCCATCTCACTATATTCTACTAGAGTAGTTGTGTGTTTTTTTAACCGTGGTAAATGTTATGTGCCTCTGTTATAATTTTGTATCTGTTTTTCAGTAGGTTCGAAGGCACCGTTGGTGTCCCAACAGGTTTCCTGCTCTGTCAGTGATGATAAATGTTTGGCTTCATGCATTTTCATACAGTCTGTCTGTATATCATACCAGCTCTGTTCAGATAGCTAGCATAATAGACTTCAAGAAAGCTCCCAAAGACCATAGACTCAGATAAAATATGAAGCCATCTGAGTCGTGTTTATTGTCAAATGAAGTACAGTAATAGTTGCCAGTAGATAGACTCCCAACTGAACCACTACACATACATACCCCCTGACAATGGATTTGACTCAGTCAATAGTATGGATTTCATTGTTGTCCCCTAGGCCAACCAAAGAGTTATGTTGTGGTACCCCCATTTTTGTAGTCTGAGACAAACATTCTATGATACACACCTTACACATCATCTTACACGTTAGACTATGTCTAGATTACATCCCTCTGTCAACAGAGGGATGTAAATGAGACACTTCGAAAGTGCAAATGAAGTGGGGATTTAAATATCCCATGCTTGGTTTGCATAATCGCATCACGGCGCTCTTTCGAACAAGTGCCATTTTGAAAGTAAAACTGCGGTCTGAACTTGAGGTTTACAGGATCTTTTGAAAAAGCCTGCTGTTTTTGAAAGAACCACGTCTAGACATTCAAAATGGCGCTTGTTTGTGCATGCAAAGTCATTACCAGATATGGCAGTGGAATGTGGGGAAGGTTTAAGAACAGTCCATCTAACAGCTTTAGCTACATCTAGGGGAAAGAGTCCACCAAAAAAAGAACTAGTTTAAAAAAAAAAGGAAGCGGGACTGTTACCTCTCATCAGCATTAGAAGCACAGCCTATCTGAAACACAAAAAGAAGCCAACAGAGAGCATCAAAATGAGACTTCAACATGCCAAAACCAAGGCGCAGCAAGCAAGCAGATATTGTGCAAATCATTACTGCATCAAGCCCTGTGAAGAGATACAGACAACCTCAGACACAGGGCACCTCAAAGTCATGTCTGACAGCCTGAGGAAATCTCTAGATCCTCCTGTTAACAAATGACACACTGGTGAAATCATTACAAATTAAGGCAAGCAGTTGTCTCATTGGATTGAATATTATTCATCACTATATGCACAAGAAAGAAACATCTCCAGTGAATCGCTGGACCAAATACCAACTCTACTGGTTATGCCAGAACTAGATGTGGAGCCCACCGTTAAAGAGCTAAGCCAGATGATTGATTTGCTATCAAGTTCCCAGCGGAAATCCTCACATGCAGGAAAGATATCTTCATCAACTGCTATTTAAATGCTGGTAAAAGGGTGAGATACTACAAAAGATATGTGACACAAACATCACCACTTTTTGTATAAAAATAAAGGTGAAAAGAATGACTGCAGCTACTGGGTAGCTCACTATTAAGCGTACTAGGACGAGCTTTCATAAAAAACATCTTAGTGCACTTATAACAGCCGGCAAATCATATCTACCCTGAATGATGGTGAGGATCAACTATAGACATTATTTTTTCTTTGTGTTGATTCCAAGAAAGATGCAGAGAGTAAAACTGATCATTGTACATCACCTTTGAGGACGTAACCAAAGCATGCAGCACAGTCAGCAGAACAGTTCTATTTGCAGTACTAGAAAAATAGAATGCCCACCATCCTTGTTAACTCATATACCTTCATTCCACAAGACAAGAGCAACTCCAGTTTGATGGATTCACTCCAAATAGCTTTGAGATGGAAAGGAAAGTGAAGCGAAGAAGAGTTCTTGCCCTTACATGCATTGGAATCTTTTTTCAGTACTCTTGAACTGTGCATTTAAGGACATGAGTGTATCTTCATATAAGAGTGCATGGAAACTTTTTCAACCTGTCCCAACTTAGGTCAAAGATGAACGTAAATAGATGTTAATCAGAGAATTTCTGTTCACGGATGATCTGCTGTCATGGTCCACAAAGATTTACTACTAGTACTTACGGATTGACTTTCAAGTGACTTTCAGGCATTTGTTCTCAGTATTAGCATCAAAAAAATAGTTGTATTAGAACAGGGGATTCCACAAGATCCTTTAATTATCTTAAATGCAAACAGCTGGAAATAGTCTAAAAGTTCAGCTATTTAGGTTCTACAGCAGGGGTACTCAACATGCAGCCCGCGGCCCATTTGTTTGCGGCCTGCGGTGCAGTTTGGGTTTATGCAGGACTCAACACGTGGCCCGTGGGTGGGATCCTTTGCCCATGGCCTCCACTGGGAACATGCTCCACAATGGCGAGGTGTCTCCCAGGCTGGGTGAGCACTGAAAGACGCAAGTTAACGGGCTGGCTGGAACAGACAGGTATAGGGTATCAACATTTCTAGCCTGGGGGTGCTGGGAGCGCCAGATCATTGTATAAAGTGGTGGCTGCTTAGCTCGTGGGCAGAGCCTGAGAGGTACTGACTGGCCCACGCTGGGCACGTTTGGGTCCAGCACTGTGGCCAGGCAGTCCTGCCTCTCTCCCTCACAGAGCAAAGGACGTCAGCCCTGTTGGGAATCCAGGATGGGGCTCCTGGGCACCTGTCCTTTTTTGCCACTCATGTCCAGCCTGACTCATCCAGCTCCCCACGCACCTCAGGTTGGAGCACTCTGGCTTGGAAACTTTTTTACAGTAAAATCACCCCAAGAAATGCACAACATGAAGCTTCAAGCTAAACACCCAAAACACTGCGTGAAGGGTTGACTCACTGCCATGGCGCCATCAGCCAGCTGTCCTAGGAATTAGCTCTTCTTGCCTTGCTGGGTGCCTTTCTCTAAGTGGTGTCACCCCATGTTTCCAGTAGTGCCCACACCAGTATCCGAGCCCCGCTTCCGGGGTTGTTGTTCACTCTGCTCACACCCCCAGGATCCTCTTTTTCCCAGAGTACCCTATTCTCCTCCTTAGGCACTGCAGCCTGGTAACTTGCTTGGCCAGAGCTCCCCTAGCCCTGCCTTGTCTCCCCAGCACTTCTCTAGCTCCAGGAAGCCACCTGCTTCCCTAACAGCCAGGCTCTCACTGCTCTTCCTCCTCCACAGCAGACCCTTATATAGCTCCCGGATTTTTTTATGGGACAAGGCAATATGTCAGGTTTACTGACAGTACACTATAAAATTAGCATATGCATTTATTTTTCAAACACACACACACATACATGTTCTGCAGCTGGTATTAAAATTACCAGTTTTATAGTAACTTGAGCAGGGCTGACCTTAACATGAGGCAAACTGAAGCAGCCACCTCAGGTGCCAGTCTGGGGAGGGGAGGGGGGCGCCACTAGGACCCAGGGTGTAGAAAATTGTGTCTGCTGCTGGTGCAGATGTATTCTCTCTGCTCTAGATGCACAGAGATGGTGGAGTGCTTTGCTGGAGGAAGGAGGGCACAAGAGATGTAACAGGCAGGCAGGAGAAAAGGTGAGAGGGAATAACAGAAAGCAGCAGGAGCTACAGGGAGAGAGAGGCGGAGGAATTTGGATGTACCTCTCTAGCACCCCCAGGAGGCCTGGACTGATTAACACCAGCTTCTCAGGGAGCTTCCTGTTCATTGCTGCTTCCCTGAACCCACTGGAGGAGATCAGGCAGTCAACTGAATTAGTAGGAGCCAGTTAGGCCCTTAAGATGCTGATATCTTCCCTCACTCAGGCCCTGCTACCAGCCTGCTTATTTGTCCCCTTCAATTGAGTGTTGAGAGCTATGATAGCTGGCACAGAACAGCAGTCATGAGTGAAAGAAGAAAATGCCCCTCTGGGGCAGCATTCAGAAAAAGAAAGAAAGCAAAGGAAGCTTTTCTATCTAAACAGGAAGGAGCTCTCCTGAGATACATAGACACAAATGCGATGAGGAGTCCTGTGGCACCTAACAGATTTATTGACACATAAGCTTATGTGGGCAAAGATCCACTTCGTCAGATGCATGTAGTAGAAATTCCAGAGGCAGGTATAAATATACGGCATAAGAAGAGAGTACCAATCAAGAGTAAGGCTAGAGATAACAAGGTCAATTCAGTCAGGGAGGATGAGGCCCACTTCTAGCTACCATGGCTACTCCTAACACAAATGTTCACGGTGAGCCATCCGGCCCCAGTGCAGATGTTAGTGATGAGGAGATGCCTGATCTTCCAGTTAATCAGAGTGCAGGTGACCTGGCAGCTACTGCAGCATCCATATTTCCATCTCAAATGGATGTAAGCATGCACATTCCTAAAGAAAAGTGTAGATCAGAGAAGAGTGTGGTGGAGGTGCATGAAACAGCTGCTGCTGAGTTTAGTTCCTTAAGTCTAGATGATCCAGGCCTATGGACCCACTTGAGCAGTAGCCTGAGGGGCTTCGTTGTACTGCATGGGCCACAGCAAGTGAAAAACTTCATGTTCCCCAAAGACAATGAAAATAGAAGTTTCCATCCAACACATTACTGGTGTGAAAACCCCAATGGTGACAAAGTGGAGAGGCCATGGCTTATATACTCAAAAACCCAGATTGCTGCATACTATTGTTGTTGCAAACTCTTCCAGTCTAATGTTCCAGCCACATTGGGTTCTACAGGAACAAAGGACTGGAAAAATCTGGCTAGAAATCTGGCATGCCATGAGAAGGCAGCAAATCACCAGAGAACATTCCATGGGTGGAAAGAGCTTGATATGAGACTAAGGTTAAAGGCCATCATAGCTGATCAACATCAAGAGAAGATTGCATCAGAGTCTCTTTACTAGCAAAATGTTCTGAAAAGGCTCATTGCCATTGTGAGAATGCTTGCTACCCAAAACCTAGCACTGCGTGGCACTTTAGATCAGCTGTACGTGCCAAACAATGGAAACTTCCTTAAAATTGTGGAGCTGATGGCTGAGTTTGATGCTGTACTCCAGGAGCATCTAAGAAGAGTCACCACCCAAGAAATGTACACACATTACTACCTTGTGAAAACAATTCAAAATGAGATTATACAGTTACTGGCAACAAAAATTAAACAGAAGATTGTGGCAGATCTGAAGTCAGCAAGATATTACTCTGTTATTCTGGACTGCATACCTGATATCAGCCATACGGAACAAATGACTTTAATGGTGCGTTTTGTAACAACTACAGAACCTAATGAAAATGTCCCTGTAATGGTGACTGTCAGAGAGCATTTTCTAGAATTTATTGACATTGATGATACTACAGGAGCTGGTATGACAATATGCTTCTTAGAAAGCTTGAAGATACGGGAATTGCGATAACTGACATGAGAGGTCGGGGATACAATAATGGTGCCAACATGAGAGGAAAGAACAGAAGAGTGCAGATACGGATCTGAGAGTTAAACCCTCAAGCTTTTTTTGTCCCATGCAGTTCTCATTCATTGAACTTGGCGGTCAGTGATGCAGCATCAGCTTCTAGTGAGGTTGTTGAATTTTTTAATGTAATTCAAAGCATCTATGTATTTTTCTCTGCATCAACTCATCGATGGCAAATTTTGAAGCAACTTCTGGGAAAATCCTCTCTGACACTGAAACCACTGAGTGCCATACGATGGGAAAGAACAGTGGCAGAGGGAAATGGAATCACCAGAAACATACATACCTTCAAATTTCTGTGTGGCTTTGTGTTGTGGCATGACATACTGTTTGAAATAAATGTTGTAAGCAAGAGACTCCAAAGTGTTGACCTTGATATATCTGGAGCAATGGAACAACTGGACAAAGCAAAGTCATACCTACAGTCTTACCGGTCAGATGAGGGATTTCAAAATGTCCTGAAGAGTGCACGGAAGTTGGCAGAGGAATGTCACACTGAAGCTATTTTCCCATGCATTCAAGAATACAGGAGTCACCAAAGAAGACATTTTGATTACGAGGCATGGTATAATCCCATAAGAGACCTCAAACAACAATTCAAGGTTGAATTCTTTAACTGGGTGCTAAATCGTGCAATACAGTCAGTTGAAGAACATTTCATGCAGCTCAAGGATCACAGCAGTATATTTGGAATGTTGTATGATATTCCAAAACTCCTCACAATACCTGAAAAAGACCTACACCAGCAATGCAGGGCACTAGAGACACTGTTGACACATGGTGACATGCACGATATTGATGCAAGTGATTTAGGTATTGAACTAAAAACCCTTTCAAGATACATTTCAGCAGGATCAACTCCAAAGGCTGTTCTGGAATATATGTGCACAAATAAGATGACCACCCTCTTTCCAAATGCTTTTGTTGCTCTGTGCATACTTCTAACACTTCCTGTAACAGCTGCCAGTGGATAACACAGCTTCTCCAAGCTGAAGTTAATAAAAACACATCTACGCTCCACAATGACACAGGAGAGACTGGTTGGCCTTGCAACCATCTCAGTAGAGCATGAGCTGGCCAAGACTGTGGACCTTCAGGAAGCAGTTCAAATTTTTGCAACCAAGAAGGCACAGAAATCACCACTTTGATTATTCAAACAGATAAAAATGCCAGTGTTTACTATGCAAACAAGAAAAATTATATTTGCTGTTCAGGCGTTTGAAAGTTAAGTGTTACTTAACATTTTTGGACAAGGCATTTTAAGTTGTTAGTTCTCCTTTATTGGGGTAGGTAGCAGAGCAGTACTATGAGAGGAGCAGAACAGGAAGAAGGTAGAATTGAGACCTTTCAAAGTTTTGGCCCAAGCGAGGGGTCATGGGGGCATCATTTGAGCTCCCCACCTCAGGTGCCAAAATGTTGTGAGCTGGCCCTGGACCTGAGTCAGTTTAATGGCCACTTAGATAAAACATGGGTGAGGAGCCAGGCTCTGTCAGTTACGATCTGATGCTCCTTTGGTTGTCACAGGACAAACTCAGTCCCCAAGCCAGTTATAATGGTCAGTCTCAGAGCAAGTGTATGGATCTTGCTGCATATTATACAAACAATATTTATTTACTACAAAAAATTATAGGATTAATTATAATTTAAAATTGATGTTTCTGAGGGGGACCAGCCTTTGAAAATATTATACCAAATGGTATACCATTATTTTTTTTGTCTTGCATGGATACCTTTACAACTTTTGACCCCTGATGCAGAATGGCCAGTTTGCATATCTATACCTGTATTTTTGGGGCGGCAACTAAATGGCCTCATTTGTTTATTTTCTGGCACCCATTTGTACAAAACAGTCCAATTGACTTTCACGGAAAAATTACAACTTACAACATTGTTTGTAGTTAGTAGGCTTATAGTTTTGTTTTCATGGACTAGAAAATAATACATTATGGTAAGTTCACCTGACTTGAGGATTGGGTTTGGTATGGGATATGAAACTTTTGTTTGATTTTTAAAGCATGAAGCACTATTGAATTTTTTGTAATAAATACACCCCTATATTTGAGTTTATAACCTTGTGGTTTCATGCCTGCATGACATCATTGCCATGCCCCAGGCAAGGTATAGAGTACAGAGCTGCACTCCTGGAAGGGGTGGGGCCTAGTGCATGCCACAACCCCTCCCTTCCTCCCTTCACCCCCCAGCCCTTAGCATCTCTCAGAGAGGTCGCACAGGGCTCTGATGGCAATTGAAAGGACCTAGAGCTCTTACCACTGCTGCTACTGTGTCATGAGCACCGGGCCCTTTTGAGCCATTGTGCCCCGGAGCAGTTTGCCACCTCCCTTGCAGTAGGTGTGCCAACATATCACCTTTGCAAAAAAGTTTCTGGGTAGCAGTGTTAGTGTTATTGTTTTCAGTAGGGAAAGTTTTTATTTATTTGAAAAGGAATTTACAATGATCAGTAAGTGCTAGATTTTTAAACAACTTTTTGGTAGTTTATTAATAAAATTCCTTTGATTGTATGCTCTGGTTCAAGTTGAATATTTAATGTATTACTGTTTTGTTCTGGGTTTTTATCAGTGAACTGATTGTGGTGTTTTGGTTTATGGTGTTTAATTTTGGGTTTGGTGGTATTTGCACTATGGCAATCTTTCCTTTTAGAGTGACCACTAGATACTTACATTTGGGTGTTCTTTTTTAATTAAAGCGTGCACCAACATGTTTGATTTGAACACTGTGTTAGCAGTGATCCCTTTGTAAACTAGATTGATGATCCACTGGGCCATACTGTTGTTAGAAGCTTTACCTTTCATTAGTTTACCTGACAAAATATATCAAAGGGATTATTTTGGATAGTAATAGGCACAGTGTTTGTGAGCAGGTTAAAGGAATGTACTGCCCAGAGAGCTGCTAGACATTTACACTCAAAGGGGTTAAAGTTTAATTTTATACCTTTTGGCTTTTTAGATTCATATGCTATTGGTGCTGGGTTTGTCATTATTATTGTTTTGCAGTAGAGCAGCTGCTAGTGTCACTTTATTGACAGCCAAACAGTACCAAATAGATTTGACTAGCTGGGAAAGCATAAAGGGAAGCTATGGCTGCTTTTTGTTTTAAGTGCTGAAGGTGGGACTAAGGTGCCACACTTTCATTTGGATTTTTTAACAGTTTTTATAAAGGGAGAGTGATTGAAGCATACTTATAAGTGTTTGGCCACAGAAAATAATTATTACAGACTTTTTTTAATAACCAATGTTATTACTAACCTTTTTGGTGATTTCATTTTGTGCTTAACATTTAAGTTTATTTCTTAGAATGTAATACGCAGCTAGCAACAACACAAGAGAAACAACACAAAACATTATTTTTGTTTGTTTTTGAAGTTCTGAAAGAAAAGAAGAACATTCTTTCCTCCCTCCCCCTTGCAGGGAAGGGTGGCAGATTAAAATATATCTTTTCTTTTACCAGTTTTCTTGATGACTTCAGGCAAAACAGAGGAATTACTCCCATACTTTTTTGTTTTTTGTTTTATAGGCAGGTCATGTATAATGGCTTTTACTTATTAAGGGTTTAGGTAAATTATCCCACTGTTTAGTTATTGAATTTTTGAGGTAGTGATAGAAGGCTTATAATTTTTTTAACAAAAAAAGCAATTTCTTCTTACTAATTTAAAATGCACATTAGCAAAACAAATATAAATAATACTCTTCATACAATTCCATCAGGTAGGCCTTTTGGCCTACAGTGACAAGTGCCACTATCCTCTCTATCAGGGCATCAAAATTCATGACAGGAGCTAGCTCCTACAGCTAGAAGAGAAAAGAGCCCATGGGAAGCAAGCAAGATACATTCCTTTGCAATTTCTGCCAAAAATCATGCAAATCCTGGTTTGGACTATTCGGTCACATGAGACATTGCCCAACCATTTATGTCATAGGCTTCAGTGCCCGCCACCTCTTGCAAACAAAATAGCTATCCCATAGTGCCTGTGCCGCTTTAAATTCTGGGTTATGCACCCAGTGCATGCTCGGATCAAAACTGTGCAGCAGGTGGTAATGGGTTCGTGTCATCAGTGTCTCAGAATGCACTCATTTACTCCCTTGTAAGGATGTTAGCTATCGGTTAATATACAGGCAGTCCCCGGGCTACATGGATCCGACTTACATCGGATCCCTACTTACAAACGGGGTGAGGCAACCCCGCACTAGCTGCTTCTCCCCAGCAGACCAGGGAGTCGCGAAGCTAGCGCCCCCCCCCCCCCCCCAGCAGACCAGGGAGACGCGGAGCGGCTTTTCTCAGCAGACACCTCAGCTTGAGAATAAAGGACTGAGGGAAGTGAGGTGTGGGAGAATAAAACTGAGCTCTGGAGAAATGTTTGGCTAGAGTTTCCCCTACAATATGTACCAGTTCCGACTTACATACAAATTCAACTTAAGAACAAACCTACAGTCCCTATCTTGTACGTAACCCGGGGACTGCCTGTAATAGTCGACTAACCACATGAATTCTTAGCAGGTAGTTGACTAGTCTATAGTCCCTGATGGCGGGGCTGCAAGCCAGTGCAATTTGGCCCCACTCCCAGAGAGCCCCCTGCCACTCTGCGAGGTGGTAGCAGTCCCTGTCCATGGAGGGTCCGAGCTCCCTGAGTACAGAGACTGCTGGGGGGAGAGTGGGGAGAGGCTTCCACAAAGCAGCCTCTGTCCGTGGCCAGTAGCAGCACGGCTGTGGACAGAGTCTGCTTCATAGAAGCAGACCCTGTCCGTGGGGGGAGTCTCTGCCCCCCACAAGAGGGGTTGCTGCTATGAAGCAGCCTCTGCCTGCAGCAGGCCTAGGTCACCATGGACAGAGCTTCCCAGCAGCTTCTTCGGGGAGGTGGGGGGGGGGAGATGTGAGTAGTTGACCAGGTTAACCAATAAGCCTGGGCTTATCAGTTAATCAACTAGTCGACTACTCATTCACATCCCAATTTCCTCTCCCCTTGATTGAGATGAACAGCAAACAGTCTTTTTGTGCCGTTTGTCCCTGCTTGCCTGCACAGATCACATAGCAGCACAAATATGGATCCTGTTTTGCATGAAGCCATTGTGATTTTGGTGTCTCCCTTCGTGTGCCTAATGGCGCAGTATGTCGAGGGCATAGGCACGGCACACCAGGAAAAGGTCCAGGAGGAGGAATCGCCTCCATCTCAGGATCCCACAGGCACGCTGTACAGGCAAACCCTTGCATTGAACAAAAGGGAGCCACAGTCAGGGACCACACCTGGGGCTGGGAAGATCAGCCTGTCATCCAGAGGATGCCCCCAAAGGACAGGTTTCAGCCCAGGAGGAGGCAGCTGCAGGCCGGGGCCAGCCCCCAGAGCCTCGCTTTCCCAGGCAGAATTCAGGTGTGGGAGGAGGCGCTGGAGGCCAGAGCCAGCCCCTGGAACATCGCTCCCCGGACTACATGCAGGGCTGGGGGGACTGCTGGATGCAATGGCAATCCCCCACACCCATACCATCCCCCCAAAAGGCCACTGGGGGGGTGGCTGGACCATTGCCTCCCAATCAGCTGCAGTCCAGAGGGACCAGAGTCAGGCTGCATAGGCTGCAGGACCTGATTTGTACATGGAATTCCCACACTTGGACACAAAGCTTTTGGAAACTGAAGGCTGTTTGCATATTCAGTCATGTTAAATGCATGTATAAATCAGGTGAGAAATTGCACGCACCACTTTCTAAAATCACATCCACAAGAAGGTCTTTAATGTAAATCCATCATGTGCTGAGCCTTTTTTTTTAAAATACATTCAGCTAACACAGATTTACATAGTGTAACTGGTATCTAAATTACAGGTTGATCACGTAATTCCTCTCTCATTCAAGATGTAGACATGCAAGTGCTGGGTACACAATAAAAAAGTTAAACAATCTTCTGTTTGAAAATACCATGTCATTCATGGAATAAATGATTCAAGGAATGTTATTTGATCTTCAGCAGTATTGATGATGCATTACTATCAAACACACAGAAACGTCCTGCAGTAACGTATGCTTAAGAAAATGAACAATAATGGCTTCTGATTCTTGTATTCAATAGGATGGGCTGACACCTCTCCACTGTGGAGCAAGAAGTGGGCATGAACAGGT